>NW_005871377.1:383836-516242 GCF_000147115.1 Myotis lucifugus
AGTGGATAGAGCATCAGCCTGTGGACTGAAGGGTCCCAAGTTCAATTTCGGTCAGGGGTGCGGGAGGCAGCCCATCAGTGATTCTCTCTCATCATTGATGTTTCTATCTCTCTCTCCCTCTCTCTTCATCTCTGAAATCAATAAAAATATATTAGAAAAAAACGTTTAGAAAGCTGTAACTGCTAGTTACATATCAATCAAGGTAAATAGACATGCTTAATAAAGCAATAAATTTTCTTATTACTTTAGTACCATGACTATAGGTAAACTACGAATTAAAATATAAATTATAAAAAAAATGCAATTTTAAAGCACATACTACAAAAGAACTCTTTCCAACAGTTACTCACACAACCTAAAAGTGAACAGCAAAATCAATGATACAGAGCTGGTTGCAATGGCAAAAGGCTATTCCCTACTCAAATCGTCAGTATTTGAGGGCTTTCAAGATTCCTGGTTAAGTGCCAAATGTCTGTTCAGTAATTTTAATGACAGTCCCAACTTTTACAGCAGTACTAAACATGAAAACACCAAAAATTAAGTTTATTGGGTCTCTCTACATTAGGACGACACAAATTAAAAACCAAATCATAGCCACTATAGTGCTTTCTTCCTGTGATTAAGTTAAACATTAAAGCACTGAAGAGACCAATTCCTTAAAATTTTCTCCACTCCTCGCTTGCAACATTGTAGTCCTCAATTTATACCTCCCCCAAACACTTCCTACCTTGACATTTGTGGATAAATTTAAAAAAAAAAAAAAAACCATTTCCCCCATAACCGTAAAAAGAAATCAAGGAATAGACTAAACTTAAGACCTTCGGGTAGCAATTTCACCCTCTGCACCTAGTTGGCAAGGTTTCCGCCACGTTTGTCTCACCGTCTTACAATTTCATCCTTCAAATGGAAATGAAGAAAAACACCCCGTGCGATGTACACTGAGCCGCGAGTGATCCCAGGTCAGCCTGACGCTCTGCCAGAAAAGGCCAGGTAACGCCTTCTCCTCCGGTGGTAGGCGTCTCTCTCTCTCAGCCCCTGGATAGACCTCCTGGTCAATGCGACCGCAACTCATTTACAAGACTTCGAGACTTGTAAATTACCAGTGACAAGACTTCCCTTCCCAAAGGAATGCCTTCCCTGCCTCCTCCCTACAGACGCCTTTCGGCCGTTTCCTTATTTCCTCGCCCATTTCTCCATCTCAGGGCCACACACCTCTCCCGTCAGAGAAGTTCTCAGAGACGGACAGCCCTGGAGGGGTTTCCTGAACCCCCCAGGCCTTCGCCCCCATCTCCACGCCTGTGCAGTGTTCACACACATCGAAGAGTTAGTTCCCAGAAACAATGAGCGACCGAAGAGGAAGTTCCAGAACAATGCCCCGGCCGCACGCCGCACCAGAGCCCGCGTCGCCTCCCTCGCCCCCGCCGACCGCCCCCACGGCCCCGCTTCACCCCAGGTCTCCACAGCTCCGACAAACGGCCCCCCGGCCCACAATCGGGGACCCCCCCTCGCTCCGCGAACAAGGCGGCAGAAGGAAAAGCGAGCTCCGGTCGGTCGGAGCTGGGATGCTTTTTCTCCCGGGCGGAGGGAGGCCAGCCAAGGGTTGTGTAAAGAACTGAAAGCCGAGGGGGGCGGGGAATTAGGGCGCCAGAGCTAATCCCCCGCCCCGAGGCCCACGAGTGCAAGAGGCGGGAGGCGGCCAGCGCGGAGGACTCGGGGGGCCGGGCTGCACTAGGCGTTCGGGCCGCGGGGATGGGGAAGAGTCTGGTAGCGCCAGCGGCCGGCGGGTGACGGCGCCGGGCAAAGGGAGGAGGCTCCGTGTGGAGCGAATCCGGGGGGCCCGGGAGGAGGAATCGCCTTCCTCACGCCGCCCTAGCCCCCCCAAACTCACACCTCAAACCTGCTCTTGGTCACTCCGTTCACGTCCCTCCTCATGAGGCCGGCGGGTGCGGCCGGGGCCCGGCGCTGCGGCGAGCGGAGTGCAAAGGCGAGGGGCCCCGGGCAGGCCCGGGAGTTCCGGGGCTGGGAGGAGGCGGCGGAGCGGCGGGCGGGGGCCGTCGGCGGGGAGAAAGGACCCTCGACTCCGGCTGGGCCTCCTCCACCTCCCGCGGCGCCGGCGGCGGCGGCGACTTCTCGTCGCTTAGCTCTTCGCTCTCCTCAGCCTCAACTTCAACCCAAAACAAAAACACTCTCCACCTGCCAGCAACGCCGCTCCTCATTGGGCAGCGCCGCCCGGGCCCCGGAGCAGCGTGGGGAGGGGGAGGAGGAGCGCTCGGCGGCGCGGGACCACCCCTCCCCCACTCCCGGCGCAGATCACGGAGGTCAGCCCGGGAGCAGCCGGGGCGTGGGGCGGCGCACGACCGCTCTCGCCTCCCAGGCCGGTGGGCCCCCCCGGAAGCGGGAAGGGTAGGAAAGTGTCTTGTGTGTCGGTGTGTCGTTTCTGTCTGGGAGGGGCTGTGAGGGGGTGCGAGTGCGCGCGTGCTCGCGGGTCCGGGAGAGCGAGGAAAGCAGGACAACTGCCCGCAGCACCGGAGCCCCCCGTTCGCCTCCCCTCCGCGGGCACGGAGCACGCCTCAACCCACCCAGCACTTGAGCTTTCTGTCTGGTTCCTCCCCCGCCCCCTACGTCTGGTCGCTTCTCCCCCAATAGCCTGTGTTGCCACACACGTCCTTCCCGGCCACCCAGCTCCCTTCCCCTATCACTCACTGTCGCCTTGAACCCAAAGTGCAGCAGGCGGTCCCTGCTCGGAGCCATTTTCCTCTTTCTGGTTGTCGCTAGATTGGGACAGTGCTGTTGTTGCTGCCGCCGCTGCCGTAGCTACCGCTGCCGCCGCCGCCCCCGCCCCCGTGGATTGCATTACGGGGTGTTGCAGGGAAGCCTGGAGGGCCGCTGCGGGGCGTGGGTCGCCCTGTGCATGGATCAGAAGGGCAGGGGGATCATTGTGCTGCCCACTGCTCCGGGGATATGCAGCGAGGCCGCACCTCGCACCTTGGGGTCGGGGGGTTCAGTGCTGGAGCGGGGAGACTATTCCTTTAGCTGGGGGAGGGGTGCACTTTGGTGGAAGTGGGGGCAGGCGAGGCGAAAGGGCCTTCGGCTTCCCCCTCCTCTCCGCCACGACCGCCGCTAGCGCCCAATGGGCTCACTGCCTGCCCGTCCTCCAATCAGGGCTCTGGTTGGTGAGAACCTGAGCCTGACGCCACTTTGGCGGGAGAAACAAGCGTGTCTGGCCTGTCTGGCCGAGTAGGCGGGGGCGCTTACAGAAAGGAAACTGACATATATCTGACTCCTCAGGTTGTGTCATCGCGTTATTATGCTTTAGCAACTCCAGTCCTCAAAGTCTGGAAATTCATGATCGAATTTACATGAGTTAAGAGTTTACCCTTAAAACAACGACAAACCACAGAATCATGTCCCAAAGATAAATTAGAAACTATCAAATTTCAGCAGGAATGAGTTTGTCTTCATACCTCGTTTAATTCGCAGTTTTAGTGACCAACTTGTTATGAATCATTACGAGCTGACGAACAAATAGTGCTGGAGAGTTTGTAAAAAAATTGGTATGTTTTAGCTGTAACGCTTATAACCAAACTCTTCAAGCACTTTTATTTTCATTACCCTAGAATGGGCTTCCTAAGCAAGAAACCTCGGCTTCAGAAACTCATTCTTAGGCCCACAAACCCAGATCTAGCTGTTATGTTCTCTCCCCTCACAGGTACTTTTAATGTTATTGCTTCACTTCAGCCAAAAACAAAAGAAAAATACAGCCTTTTAGTTATGGCTCACCTAAGAACAGTTTTCTCCTAGCAAAAACTGATTAATTTGGTAACTAAGGCCTGCAGAAAATAGTAAAACTGGCTCGAGCAGATATATCAAATGAAACTTTCACAGGTCTGTTTCCCTGTTTCAATTATCTTTTCCAATTAACCTAGTTCAAGTTACACTTACTGGAGGAAGACTTTTACTTTTTGATAAAATTTTAATTGACCAAAGTTTTAAAAAGATGAATACATTTGCCGGAAGCCTGTCCATCCTTGCTGCTTGACACAGTCGCTGCAGGAAAGAAACATCTGCACAGCATATGTTTCAAGGGACCTGGCATATATAGCATATTGTTCTTAATATGTTTGCTCTCCTTAGTGCCATGTGTTTTAACCAAGGTCACCTCTCCGAGAAAGGTTGTTTCCCCAGGTGGGGATTTTTCCCTGAGGTTAGGGAGGGGATACAACCCCTTAACTAAGTGCCAGGCGGGTAGTTAATCACTTTAACTACAAACAATCACGCTTAAACTACATAATCTTTACTCCCTGGAATGGAGATAAGAAACGCCCTAACCTTTGCAATAGAAATTGACAGGATTGAAATCAACTGGTAATAAATACAGATGTAACAAGACAATAAACATCAGATCCTGATCAGATCCTAACCAGAACTTGGCTGGAGATCCCGACCAGAACTTTGGCTGGAGATCCTGGCTAGAGGTCCTGACTAGGCTGCTGATCAACTGAAGGCTGTCTCCGTGTCATTCCTTCTTCGCTGACTCCGTCCACACCTTTGGGGACCCCTGGACCTGCTGGGGCTGGACCCCAGCATACATGAACATTATTAAAAGGTTAAAAACTTATTACACATAGGCATATTACTTTTTATCAAAGAAATTTATTTGCATGTAAATAATCAGGTTCTTTTGTAATGTTTTGGGGGGAAAATCCCAGATTTTTATCTTTCAAAAAAATGAAAAACCCCAAAGTATTTACAGAACAGCCATATACACAGAAAATCAAATCAAAGATTTTAGAAAAGACCCTCCCCAGCTGCTCCTGATGTACATTTTTAAAACTCAAAATTTAAAGCCCAGCTTTTACAGCTGAACCTGTTTCCCAACCTAGTTTCTGAGATGTTAAGCACTTCCTATCCCTCAAAAAACTAACTTAAGGGTAGAAATAAAGGAGGAAGAGGGTTGAAAAGAAGGGGGAGGAGGGGGGAGGTAAGACAATGAGATTGCCCAGGGATTGTGGATAATGAGTTTCTTATACTGGCATCTGCTTTAAGTAACTTGACTGAATACTGTATGACTCACAGGCTCCCTGAAAGATTTTGTTTCTGTTTTCTGAGAATTCATGATATTGCTGCACTAAATTTTTAGACGTAGGTCTTAAGAAAAATCTTTCCAAGAGCTACCAACCTCAAGCCTGGTTTTGGCAATTACATCCTGCTTCATCCATCCACCCCCGATACTTATTTTAAAACATACTGATTTTGAACCTGAAATCTTCATGTACATCAGAGCAGGTTTTAACCAAGAACCCCTAACATGAAGCTAAAGACAGAAGAGAAATCAAGTCAAAGAATACATTAAGACACCAGCAGCAGAAAACAGGTAGAAGTTGACTTCATGTCCTTGCCGTCTTTTGAAACAGGAGAATGAGTACACCTAGACAGGAGGGAGGTGTCCCAGGCTTGGATTATTCTGCCTCTTCTCCTCCACCCTGTGGAGAAATGCAGTGCTCCCTGGTTCTCAGGCAGGGTGAAGCAGTTTAGCCCCGGCTCCCTGTTAAGCAAGTTCAGATGCTGGGTCAGTGTGTGGGGTGTGCCCATCGACAATTCAGGGGCTTATCCTTCATCCAGATCCTAACTCGGGATCCTTTGATCTGGGATGAAGACAGAAAGAGAGAAAAAGCTTCCCAGTTTACTCATTTTGGTATTTGTTGGCTCTGCTTGGGGGAGCTGAGCCCCTGATACTATGCAGTACATTCCCCATAAGATCTTCCCCACCCAGAACAAAAATACCATATAACTTTTTTTTTTTTCCTGCAGAAACCAATGGGACAGGATTCAAAACTAGGTGAGAAACTTGTGAGAAATCCAACCTGGTTGTATGTCTGAGAGGCTGCTACTGTATCAGCATCACAAGATAAAGCACTCTGGTATCACCTTGCCCATGTCCTCCTTAGTGTCACCCAAGACATTTGACTGATACGGTAACGGATAACTTTTCTTGCTCCACTTTGCAATGTTTCGTTTCCTACTTCTTATTACCTTGGGACACAAAAGTGGCAGAGTTGTTGAGAGCTGATGACCAGAAAAGGGAGAACACTAGAGGAAATCAGAGACAGTCAGGAAAGAAGCCAAAGCTGATTTTCCAACTCTATGCTAACTCCAACCTGCAGAAAGAGCTGAATATAGAAATCTTCTTCAATATCTGATGAAGTCACTCCATTTATCACACACATACATAAATAAATCACCTGGCTTTTCTTTTTTTAATCCAGAAGAGTTGTGCTGGGGACCATGCCCCGTCCTGCTGATACAGGTCCTGAATGGAATCATCAGGAATGGCACAGTGCAGGTGTCAAAAATCAAAGTAAGGCCGCAGAATTTTGAGAGGACCCTCCAAATACTGAGAACTTGTGTTGCACTCAAATGGTCTCCTGGATTTTTATATTTATGAGAAGGGCTTCTTATTGATGTCCCCCAGAATCCAGACTCAGACCTATTCCTCCAAAAAGGTCCAATTGTGTTGCTACACAGTAGCAAGGGTTTATCTTCATGCCCACCTAGCATTCCAGGCTCCCTTACTTCAAGTGAGCTTGAAATTGTTTTAAGTGAACTATGGCTGCACATTTTTTTTACTGTTTTATCTAAGGGAGCATGAGTGATTCAAGTCTGGACTCCTCCTTGTGAGAAAGGAGCCCAGCTCTCAGGAATGGCATCTGTTCTCCTACAAACAAAATGCTGGGGTGTAGACTTTTGGCACATTGTGGAAATAGGAGAACTATTAATTCTGCAATGGTTTTCATGCCACTGGGTCAGGGAAGCTGTCCCACATTAAACCTTACTGCATCTGAAAACATGTTTATAACCCAAAAAGCCAGCCCAGCTTTTTTTGTAAAGGAGAGGCTATAAATCAATACATCCACAGGGAGGTAACTCCTAATATTCCTATGATGCCTGAATCCCAAGAAAAACCTCCTAAAACAAAAAATACCATTTTGGTTTTTCTCAACTTCAAAGATGGGCTCTAATTTGCTTGGGCTTCATGCTACGGTACCAGCACAAGCTACAAGCTCCCTACAACCAAATAAGCCTTGCTCTTCTCTACCTCCTATCATTTTGAACCCTGAACCTCATAAAATTAGAAAGGAATACTGTATAAAAACAGATAAAGGGTTAAAATATTACAAATAAATAGCTAAAATTACCTTCCCTCCCCCAAATACTCCTAAGAAACAGACACAAAACATTACTTAAGTGTCCAAAGTAACCATAGTCCTTCATTTGCCCATGTCTCTAATGGACAACTACCCAAAGGTGAACACCTTCATGCAAATGCATCAAGGGATGTATTGCTTTTTCACTTTCTGCCCAGCCCTTCACATACATGCACTAAAATTAGGTTTAAAACATGGCCTAAAAATGGAAAAAGGGAGAAAAAATATATATGAATATTTCCCACAAAACTGTTTTCCACCCTTCCCTTTCCCTATGCCCCACCCACCCGCTCCCTTTTATAAGCAAGTATTTTAACTTTTTTTTTCCTGGCAAAGGAACAGTGATTTTTAATAATCAAACCCATGGTCTCTTTTAGTAGGGTCTGGCTATGCTTTTCTAAATTCACCCAGCTCAGTATCAAGGACATTTCATTTAACATTCTGAAACACCACCTGTCCGACTCACCCCGATG
Source organism: Myotis lucifugus (assembly GCF_000147115.1). Lineage (NCBI taxonomy): Eukaryota > Metazoa > Chordata > Mammalia > Chiroptera > Vespertilionidae > Myotis > Myotis lucifugus. The sequence continues at coordinate 391,515 of NW_005871377.1, forward strand.
GTGGTTTGCCTATAAACTTATTAGTTTCGCTCTGGCCATGTTTTTTGTCTTAAAAGTAAGGTTCCTAATTGCCAATCAGGGCCACATCCATAAGATCATCATCTTCCTCCCCAATCATAAAGTCAGGGCTGAGCCTTGAGGGCCTATCGGTAGATAAGATTGTGTTACTTGTCATCGACAAGGACTGGTCTGAAGAGATGGGTGATTTAGACCAACTCTCTGGCTTGATGCTATGAGATTTTTTCTTGTCTCGGTCTTTGTCCCGATCCCGGTCCCGGTCTTTGTCTTTTACTTTCTTCTTTTCTTTTTTGTGCTTCTTATGCTTCTCTGTGCTGTACTCTGGAAGTAGTCGGATACCATCATCTGAGCAGGGACTGTTCTGATAAGATTTCTCTGCTATGGAGGAACCTGACTCACTTTCACTATCCAGATTCTGAGGGGTATATGCTGGTGATTTACTATGGCTGGGAGAGCCACGCTCATGCTTTGGAGTGGAACCACTGATGAGTGGAGAGCCATAATTTTTGGAAGAGGCCATCTGAGGCCTGAGCCCTTCTCCACTACTTTCCCCAGGTTTCTGCAAAGTCACTTTGGCTTTAATGCTAGGGGAACCCCCATCATGCTTGCTGATGATAATTTTTGCCACACCTGTGCTCCCCACATTTTTTGACTCTGAAGTCTTCTTAGATGAATCCACTGAGCCCCCCGAGGTGGAAACCTTTGATTTATCTTTATCACTTTTCTCACGCTTGCCCTGAAACTCTCCTCCTGACATGTTATGTTTGGAGGACATAGGATGGCTAGAATTTGTGCTCACCCCCACCTGGCCATCCATTGGGTCTTCACCTCCAGGGCCACTGGTGACAACCCCATGCTTCAGTTTATCTATGACAGCTGTTAAGGACGGCTTCTTATTTCTGCTGGGAGATTTCCCTTTGGAACTCCCATGCTGGTTCTGAGAGGATGACATGGAAGAGCCACTTGAGGAAAAGGAAGAAGAAGATGCTGTACAAGAATTAGATGATGGGGGAGTTTTCAAAGAGCCTGAGGATCCTAACCCTGAAGAAGACTTCATGCCAGTGCTTGAACCAGTTCCAGACATATGAGAACCACTAGAACCTGAACTGATAGGGGACTTGGCTTTAGAGGATGGGGGAGTCCCAGGAACAGACTTCATTGGAGAGGCAAGCTTATCAGAGCCTCCCGGTGGCCTTGAATGAGAAGGGGATATGTTTGGTTTACTTAAAGAAGGGTTCATAAGTGATGATGGCTTCCCTTGGAGTTTCATCTTGGTGCCACTAGAGCCACTGCTCAGCCCATGCTTGGTAATGGGAGAGGAGCCTGGCTTCCCACCAGACTGGGATGAATTTTTGGACTGGCTAGACCCAGAAGACCCTTGACTAGAATATATACTGCTACTTAACTTGGAACTTGAACCTTCTGATTTACTGCTTTTCATCTTGCCTGAGTTGGAAGCAGATGAGGAAGAGGAGGAAGAATGGCTATGGTGGCTTTTACTGCCTGAGGAAGACACAGAACCACTGCTGGTATACTGACTGTGAGAAGAGGGCTTGCCCACCATCACGGTTCCCTTCGGAATCTGAATAGTGATTTTGGGAATGGGTGGTGTGGCAACACCTGGGGGAGTCTGAGATCTTCCAGAACTGCCTGGAGATTTGGATCCACCTGTACTGGTAGGTGGGGTGAAAGGTCGGTTAGAACTGTGAGACGGAGACTTTCCCTCAGTGTCTGCCTTCTTCCGCTTTGGAGGCTTATCTTTGCTTTTGCCATCATTAGAAGGGGTCCGACTGCGCTTTCCTGGTTTGCTATCTAATCCTGGCCCTGTCAGACTATTGCTGGTGCCATTGCCTTCCTTTACTCTCTTTTGAGCCTTGTCTTTCCCTAAGTCTCCAGTGGTCAATAAAGGACTCTGGCTACCACTGTGATGCTCCATAAGATCTGCAGAACCCAAAGCCTTACCAGCCACTGCTATAATACTGAAATCAACTGTGTCAGCTTGGCTATTGCCTTTAAACTTAGTCTCCCCATTATCACCTCCGAGCATTGGTACCCCCAAAGTATTTAGTGCCTGAGATGTAAATCCTTTGAAATCATCATTATCTCCACTTTGGCTGCTTTCATCAAAGTATTCTTCCCCAAAACCACTTTGGCTCTGGCTATTCAACAAATCAGGATTGAAATCTACTCCATCAGGAAAAAAATGATTGGAAGGAGAGTCACTACTGGGGCTTCCAGCAGCATCTGCAATAAGGTCAGCTGGATCAGTGTATGGATTTTCATTATTATTGGCTTGAAAGACATCAGGGTCAAAGAGGGCACTCTGAGAATGCCCAGAGCTTGAAGAATCTCGAACAGGGGTGCCAATGGGTGGGCAATCGTCACTAGTGCTGGGAAGCTTAGAGGCTTCTTCTGCAATGTCTGAAAGGATATCAGTTACATCTGGGCCAATGCTGTCTGAACTGGATAGTCGGACCATCCTTTGAATACTGGGTTGGGGGTGAGGTACTGGTTGTGGGTAAGTTGTTGGGGGAGTACTACACTGGCTTGGAGCTGGAGTGATGTGTGGTGTATCCAGCGTGTCAGCTGTCATATTGACATCAAAGATAGGGTTCTGAGAGTCAACATCCATTGAAAATAGCTCCCTCTGAAAGTCATCTTCAGTCTGGTGCTTGGGTTTTTCAGGTAGTAATCTTGATGACTTCTTCTTCTTTGTCTTGTTGCTTCCCGAGCACATTTCCATCCGGGGTGAGCCGGAAGAGGAGTTCTGCCTTTCTAAAGGGCTGCATCCATAAAGGGTTGAAAAATCCTGGGCAGGATTATCTTTAAGAAGGTTCATGAGCATCGGGTGATTCTTGGTGTTGCCGGCCATCGAAGAGACAGGTGGCGGCGTGTGATGAGGAGGGGTCGGACTCGAGCCAATGGTAGACCCCCCGTTCCCTGTGATTTGCAACAAACTGGTAAGAATTGGGTTCTGAGACACCTTGCTGAAGTCCTCCCCATGGCCCACCGACTCATGCCGATCTTTGATGCTCATGCTCATATTAAACAAGGTGGTAATGGGACCCCCCGGAAAGGTGTTGGTTGGTGTAGTGGTACCACTCATTGGGTTGTTGCCTGTGGTCATGCCATACCCTGGGCTGCTAGCCGGGGGCAGGTTCTTTTTCACCATGTCTTCAACTGTCTCTGCAATGAGGGACAGTGCTGGGGTGTCGGCCTGAATGGTTTCAGCCTTCCTCCGAATAGCCCTCATCGTCACAGGGATGGACATACATCTGTAAGATAAGATGGAAAAAGACAAAATTAACATTGCACTAGCTGCTGAATGAAACCAAGTTTTCATTAGAGAAAAGGGGCTTTAATTTTTCCTGAGATTTGGATATGTCCTCAGAGGTTTGCAGTAATGCAATTTTCAGGTAAGGAAATAACCCCAAAGGCAGGAACAGTTCTGTGAAATGCCAGAGCTTTGGATAAATTAAAGAGAATCTGGGCCAGTAGGCAATCATCAATCTCTTTTGAAGCATCACCAAAAACAAACTAACCATAAACAAGAATTCAAGAATTAGATATTATAATGAACTAAAATAAAACTGTTAATAATTAACTCAGTAACAAAATGCCTTCCTTCTAGAGCTTGACATGTGATTAATGGGATACATGATTTATCTTAATCAACCACTAGAAAAATCTCTTGACCCATCTAAGTTCTAAACCAGTGATGGCGAACCTATGACAGGCATGTCAGAGGTGACACGCGAACTCATTTTTTTGGATGATTTTTCTTTGTTAAATGGCATTTAAATATATAAAATAAATATCAAAAATATAAGTCTTTGTTTTACTATGGTTGCAAATATAAAAAAATTTCTATATGTGGCACGGCACCAGAGTTAAGTTAGGGTTTTTCAAAATGCTGACACGCCGAGCTCAAAAGGTTCGCCATCACTGTTCTAAACCTTAATGGCTTAGATCACCCCAAAACAATACTGTAAGAAGTGCTACTACTGGTATGAAATCTTGTTTATTTTAAAGCAAAGCACTTTCTATCTTTTAAACATATTTATAAACCTATGTTTGAAAACATTTGCTCTAGAACATGTCAGCAACCATTCTTAAAAGTCCAACTAATAACAATTTAGGCTTTTGAAGATCATATGGTTTCTGTCTAACTACCCTGCCATCTTAGCTGCAAAACCACCATAGACAATATGTAAATAAACAGACATGGCTCTGTTCCAATAAAATTTATTTACAAAATGGTAATTACACAATGTTTCTGGAAAGCTAACTGGCTTAAGTATCTTCCCACTCACTGTCAGTGACATGTTACAAAGAGGATAAGTAAAAAAAGACCTACATCTTATTTCAGCTCTCTTCCTCCTACAAGAACCCTAATGCCAGGCTGAAGTTACCTACCTTACACCCTATTACTCTCATGATATTTTAAATGATATTTTAAAAATCAGAGCTCATATTGCTTTAGAATTGAAAGCAGAGAAGAGTGAATTCAAAGCAGTGACTAAATGTTTTCCTTCTAAACTTCCAATTCACTCTAATACTGAAAAAAACACACACATCACTATACACCTCTTACTGGGACTCTAATGGAAAAGGGCCAGTGCTACCTTTGAACAACTTTGGCAATGAAGTCATCTGTGCAGATGAGTGCATCTGACAGCCCCTTGTAGAGTTTACAGCTCACATGTGTTGAGTCCTGCACATCCATTACCACTGAAAGACAAAATATATAAGAAGTATTTGAGTTAGATTCAGCTTCTGAGTTTTCAAAAAGAGATGAAGGAACCAAACTGCTGCTCTGAGAGAGATGGTAGCCACCCATACAACTCACCACACACCAGGGAGTCATTCACAGGGTGTTGAAAAGACACACTGAAGCGGGACTCTGAGAGGGGACACACTTCAAATTGAAGGAGCCCAGGAGAATCTAAAAGGCAAAGAAAACATCATAAAATAGTAATTATAAGACTTGAGACAAGTAAATAATCCCTAAGTGTAAAGAATGAAATTTTTTCTTTCCTTGGAAACTAAATCCCACACCTACTATACCATTCACAGGTAATAAAAGGAATCTGCCAGTTTATGTTATAAATACTCTAAAACAAAGAACTAAATTTCAATTTTCTAAAATGAAGGCATTCGCCCTAGCTGGTTTGGCTCAGTGGATAGAGTGTCAGCCTGTGGACTGAAGGGTCCCAGGTTCGATTCCAGTCAAGGGCACATGCCTGGGTTGCGGGCTCCATCCCCAGTAGGGGGCTTGCAGGAGGCAGCCAATCAATGAGTCTCTCTAATCACTGATGTTTCTATCTCTCTCCCCCTCTCCCTTCTTCTCTGAAATCAATAAAAATATATTTTAAAAAAATAAAATAAAATGAAGGCATTTAATCCCTAAATTGTTAAAGACCTTGAAAGATATAAACACCCTGCCTTAAAAGTGAATTCTGAATATAAATGTGGCCAAGAGGAGTTTCTCATTCTGTTTGATAAGCAGACATCCAGAACCACTGCCATAAACCCTGCTTTCTATCAGTGTTTGCAGCTGTTAGCTGTGCAACCCATAATCTGGTGAGCAAGGACATAGGGTTACAATCTAAAATGTATAGTTATACCAAATACACACATATCTGCCATCATATGTTCTTAAGCTAAACATGCTGGCAGCCCAGAATCAAGGGTCACATACTTGCTGGGCAGAAAGCATCTCTGTAGGACTAACTCCATAACTACCATACAAAAACTCATTTTTAGGTGCCCTGAAGCTCTTTGAAGAATTCTCCTAGGATTCAAATACATGAAATAGAAGGTCCATAGGCATACTTGCATATGCGCTCTAAAATTTCTCATTTCTAAAGCAATTCTTATTCCCATAAAAAGTATCTCCTGATTTACCTTCCGTTTCTTCTTGCCTAGCATTTGCACTGATACATCTCTTTCACTAAAGTGTTTTACAACTAAGGTAAAAAGTAACTGTGGTTAACTAGAGCAGCCAAAATTCATATCAAAGCTTCTAAACACTGTTTGAAAAACACCAGCATTCCAGAATCCTGGGAGAAAAAGGCACAGGTCTCATCCTTTTGTAAACTATATGATTAAATTCTCCAAAGAATGGAGGGAGGAAATATACTCGGGACTAAAAGAACGCTCTTAACAACCCAAAATTTAGATATCAAGAAGTCCTTTCACCTACAGCATCTCAAGTTCTACTTTATATTCAACTGCAGGGTTCAGGCCCTTAGTTAACCAATTATATCACTGTATGTAGAGAAAGACTAAGTCCATTGCAAACACTCCCCCCCCACCAAAAAAAAAATAACCCACAGTGGTTTCCATATGCTAATTCATAGATTGGTTCCATCAAATTATTTGTGGAGCTTCAACTAGATTCCCAACACCTCCCACTGAGGTTCTAATTCAGTTCTTAAGTTCATGTGGCTATAGAAACCAAATATCTGTCTTTTTTAAAGTTCCATAGATAATATGATGGGCTACCAAATTAAAAACCACTGGAGTTATCAGTTTCCATTTATTAGTAAGGAAATCAAAAGGAAAGACAGTACCTTCTTTCAGAATAGTTCTTTTGACACAGCTTCCAATTAGGGTATTATAGGCCACTTGGTGTCTGATTAGATTTAGGATAAGAGGAACCCGGCCAGGGTGCTGAAAGGTGATTTTGCTAACAAGGGTTCCCTGTAGACTTCTGCCATCTGGAAGAGGAGCATCCTTGTTAAGGAAATAGCAGTGCTGCTGACCTGGAAGAGCCTAGGCAAAAAGAACAAAGGAAATGAATGCTATTTACTCACACATTATTCTCCAACCACAACTATCCTAAAAAACAACCTACACCTCAAAACTCAGTAATAGAACTCCATTGAATTCTTTGGTCAGCTAATGTTATAAATGCTAATTACCCACTTGGCTGAACAGACCCTTTTTTTGTAAATGTTCTGCTATTGGTTTCCTAGCCTAGCTAACATGAAAATTACCTCAGAAATCTGTATAAAATCTGTACTTTTAATAAAATATTCTATATATAATTATAATGCAGCCAGAATTTGGGAACTACTACTTTAGTCTAAACATTCCAACAAATTCAAGTGAAAATGAGGTTTTTGAAACTTCCCTTATTCACTCCAGCATTTTCCTTTTAAAAAAAAAATATTTTCATTGATTTTTAGAGAGAGAGGAAAGAGACAGGGAGCAAGGGAGAGAGAGGGAGGGAGGGAGGGAGGAGGGGGGAGAGAGGGAGAGGGAGAGGGAGAGGGAGAGAGAGGGAGAGAGAGAGAGACAGACAGATGACACACACAGACAGACATCAACTGGCTGCCTCCTACCAGGGCTCAAGCTTGCAACCCCGGCATGTGCCTTGACCGGGAATAGAACCGGCAACCTTTCAGAGCACGGGACAATGCCCAACCAACTGAGCCACACCAGCCAGGGCATTCAAGCACTTTCTTCTCTGTATGTATCTGAATAAAGGACCTTTCCAGATTATAAGCTTATGGCACTTGAAAAATTAAACAATAAGAATATTTAACACCTACTCATATGCTTGTAAAAGTCCAAATACCATTAAGGAACTTTCATCTGAAATTTCAACAATGAAATGTATGTTGTTTCCTGACTTAGAAGCTTATGCTCTTTCTTCAGTATGTTCCAGAGATTTCTGTAATTTCCTGCCTGACTGAGGAAATAGGATATGATCCAGCAGTCCAATAGAATGTTATTTAACCTCAGTAATCCTATAAAAGAAGATTCTCATTTTGGGTCCAAATATAACCTACAACAGCCCACAGAGTCTTACTTACAGCATAAAATCGCATGTTGTGTTTCAAAGGTATGGGGTCAGGGTCCTTTGACAGCTCAAACTGAGTGATCAGTTCATAGAGGGGTATATAAGTTGGTGGAGTTTCAAACAATGGAATTCCTGGGGGAAGGGGGGAAAGGACCAATATAATGATCACAATAAGATCAAAACGTTGACAGCTCAGTTTTCCTTTCATGACTTCTACTTCATTTGTCCATTTATTCAAAAAGTACTTCAGTACCAAGTACCATAACATCTATACCCATCAATACTTTTTTGAGGCCTACAAGACCAAAAGAGGTCTAAGATAATCTGAATTTGAAGCTTGCTTTTTCATACTTATAACAAGATTAGCTACTGATACTTATAACTCACCTGTGCAATTCTGAAGTTTCTGAACAAATGCTCTAGATACTGGGATTGGCTGGGGAAATTTCAAGAAGAAACACGCAGGAAGATCAACACTATTGGCACTGGTGATTGAGGAAAAAGATGGGGTCCTTCAAATAAAAGAAGAGGTAGGGTTGGGTTTTGATTTGATATGAAAATGAAAAATCTAAACATACATTCTTAGACATGTCTGCTTCATATAAACACATACTCACAAAGCCTACCAAACATTCTTCCCCCAATTCTGAAACATCCTATTTATTAACCCTGAAGTATTTAATCAAACATGTATCCTGAGGCATGTACTCTAGTTATTGCTCCAATGTAACTCCAAACCAATGTAAGTCCCATGAGAGAAAAAGGAGCAATCATTTAAAAAGAGGAATTAGCACAATTCTCTTTTTTCTCTCTCAGGACAGAGAATGTGTTCCATGAGCAAACTTCAGAGGAACATTAAAATAAACATTAAAAAAAGAATTTAAATGGATAAAACAAAAAGCCAATCTCTGGAAAGTCAAGTGAGGGAAGAGCCAAGTGAAACTGGCTTAAAACTGGGCTTGATGGTAAAAAATGGACTTTGCTACCCTAGGATTAATTATAGTTAACTTACCATTTGTTATCAACTGGATGTGACCCCATAATTAACGGTGCAATTGGGAGTTTATACATAGCAGATGTTCCTTCAATTGTCACTGATGCATTCATGCCCAAAGATCGAGGAACTGGGAAGAGAGAATAAAAATGATATTTTCCAAAGTAACACAAATTATAAGGACCCTAACATTAAGAAAACAAAAAAGCAGGCTAACTTCTGCATGGTTTGTCAGACCTGTTTTGTTTCACAGATACTGTAATACCTATATAACTTAGAAATGCTAGAAGTTACCTTTCTAACCAACCAGTGTTTCTGTCAGTAAATAAAACAAAATACAGGAAATAATGCAGTCCAAGGAAAAAAAATTTTAAGGCTCATTACTGTTATTTACTTATTTTCTCCAACTTCAGAATGTATTTAAAAAGAATTATGATTACAGGGTAATCAATGATGGAAGTTATAAGGGGACCAAATGAGGTATTAGGCCATTTCTCATTTTGTTTTAGTGTATTAAAGTGCAAATAGAAAATAACATCCATTATTATAATTCCTTAGTAAGTTGGCCAATTTCTTCACCATTAAAGTAATGATTAAAGGGGATTATTTCAAGTCAGGGTGGTTTATATCTTTTAATTCATTCATTTACTTATTCACATATATATGCGTACATATTTATATATGGAGATATGTATGCCTGTGTGTGTGTGTGTGTGTGTGTGTGTGTGTGTGACTGTATCAGTAGCAAACTTTAACAGGGATGGCAAACTTATTACAAGTAGCAAACCAGGAAGTACAAGCAAACCCAGGCATTCAAACTTAAAAAAATTTTTTTTAAACACTGATAAAAACCTTCAGTTGCTCTAAAGTCTTACCATTATTCTCATGCAAAATGATGGGAGATGTAGTCTTATCATCCAGCAGGTCAGAAGGAGAGGCATAGTACTTCAAATTCATTAAATGACCTATGAAAAAGAAAACTTATCACATCTTTACCAGGTAAATTACAAATAAAGAAAAACATTTCCATTTCTATAAACCTATATACAGGAAATAATTTCACAGACATGAAGACTCATGCTCCAAAGCAGCTTATGAAATATGACAGAAGCGTAAGTATTGATTCTAGTGGCAACAATTTACTTCACAATTAAAAATATAAAATGTAGGGAAGACAGGTGTTAATACCTTAGAAATGACAATTTTCTCCCTCTGCTTACAAACCCAAGGTGACATTTAAAAAAATATATTTTTTTATTGATTTCAGCAAAGAAGGGAGAGGAGAGAGAGAGAAACATTAATGACAAAAGAGAATCATCGATCAGCTGCCTCCTGCATGCCCCCCACTGGGGGATCGAGCCCATAACCTGGGCATGTGCCCTGACCGGGAAAAGAATCATGACCTCCCAGTTCATACCACTGAGCCATACCGGCCTGGTCTAAGGTGAAATTTTAAGTAATGACCCCTCAACGAAAATTAGACATTTTTCTAAATAAGCAAAATAGGATCACATACCCCCACTTCTTGGAGTGAGATAGCCAACACTTCCATGAAGAATCTTATCTAAGGGACCAGCGTTGGTTGCTTTCCTGCAAGACAAATGATCTATGTTTGCTTGTATTTAAAGCCTGAAGGTATCAGTACACATTGTGAAAATGAGTTCAGCTCTTAAAAGACATATAATTAATGGCTCTGTCCTGTACTTGGGCATATAACAATTGTATTTCACCTTCAAAGTGAAAGGATTATTTCCAAGTATATAGCAATATATAGTGTGGCAAACAAAAATTACAACTCGACTGTTATTGATTAGATGGGAGGCCAGGTTTGATAAGACTTCAGATAAAACCCAGGGAATACCAACCATCAACTTAGGGATACTGACAGTCAGAGAATGGAATGCAGTCAACATTTGGGAAGTGAAAAGAGATGGACAAGATGTATAATATAGGTAAAATACAGATGTATAGTAATATACATGTGTCATGTAAATATATATAGGTGGGGCAAGAGTAGGTTTACAGTTGTGAGTACAAAAACAGAGTTTATTCTTGTATTATTTATTAATACTTGTATTATTTTCCATATGAACAACTGTAAACCTTCTTTTGCCCAACTCCATATAATAGAACCCTGGCAATGCCCAATATAAAAAAACTTTAAGAATGGGGTACTCAGAAGGGTCATATAGAATCGACACCTGAGTCAGTCTTACCAATACATGACTGCCATTTTAGATAGATCCTGTTCTAAGGATTGGAGAGCCAAGTACATTTTAGTCTTCAGTTTGCTAGAAAGTAGATGAAGAGAACAAGAGGTAAATCATTAAAACACACACATACACACACACACACACACACACACACACACACTCTAATACAGAAAGCCTAAAGGGCAAGTCTATATTGAAGGCAACTAAAACATCCATTTAAAAAAAAAACAACACCACCAAAAAAACCTTAAAAATGTTTTTCTTTTTTAAATCCATAGTGAGGCCCAGCCAGCATGGCTCAGAGGTTGAGCATCGATCTATGAACCAGCAGGTCACGGTTTGATTCCCAGTCGGGGCACATGCCCAGGTTACGGGCTTAGTCCCCAACATAGGGTGTGCAGGAGGCAGCCGATCAATGATTTTCTCTCATCATTGGTGTTTCTATCTCTCTCTCTCTCCCTTCATCTCTGGAATCAGTAAAAATATATTTTTAAAAATAATAAAAAAATAAAAATCTATAGTGATATTCCTAGTGCCAAAAGTTCAACTCAATGTATATACCCCAAAATCCATGCGTTTGTGCTCTTTTTTTAATGGTGCTTTCAGTAAAACAGCCAGCCTCTGCAAGTCCATCTATGTGTTCCTTAGGCATTCTATCTTTGCTCAATTGTTGAAGGATGGTGGTTTATCTTATAGTTTTTGTATTTGAGTATAATGCACATTCTAACATGATAGATGCAATGTATTAGTGTATAGCCACGGTTTTCTAGAGAAGTCAGTATTTTAGTAACTGTATTTAGATTTTAATTAAAATGTGTTTCTAAACTTAAAAGCAAAAAAAATAATCCAGTGATCTATCAAAGCTAATTTTTATCTCTATTTAAAAGAGCCAAGCAGGTTAACAGAATCCCAAGTAGGATAAAAGTAAAAATGACAAGCCAGTTCTACAACAACTAATTTCTTTTAGCCCGGAAATCAATATGTTGAAGACACCTCAATGATTATAGTCTCTTTTAGCATAATGCATTAATGCAGATATTGTTAATTTAAAATAATTTAAAAACATAGAGTGGGGGGGAGGGGCGGTAAGAGATCAACCAAAGAACTTGCATGCATGCATATAAGCATAACCAATGGACACAAGACACTGGGGGTAGGGGAGGCCAGGGGAAGGTCAAGGGGAGAAAAAAAAAGGAGACATATGCAATACTCTTTGTAATACTTTAAGCAATTAAAAAAACAAACAAACAAAACAAAACAACAAAAAACATAGAGTTGGAAGGTGAGCTCTAGATTGTCAGTACTATTAGAAATCACAAATGAGATAGGGCAAAGGCTTGGCAAACTTCTAAGCACAAAATAGATTATAGATTTATATTGTTTTTTTCCAACAATAGCAAAAAATAAAAATACTCACTTGTCTCCTGGAAGGTTATAAAGATTAACAAGACCCTTAAGGTGCTTAGAAAATTCCTCGAAATTTTTTTCCCTATAAGGAGTTAAGGGAAGAGGGGAGAGGGAGGAGAATAAAAGATATATTTACTACTCAATCTTAACAGCAAAGTGCCAAAAATCATGACTATATAAAACTAATTTTCATAATTTGTTCTATTCTCTTTCCCCCCAGCCAGGTTTCTAGAATTAATCAAAAATAACAAAAGAGCCCTAGCTGGTTTGGTTCAGTGGATAGAGCGTAGGCCTGTGGACTGAGGGGTCCTGGGTTCAATTCTGGTCAAGGGCATGTGTCCAGGTTGTGGGCTCAGTCCCCAGTAGGGGGCGGGCAGGAGGCAGCCAATCAATGATTCTCTCTCATCATTGATGTTTCTATCTCTCTCTCCCTCTCCCTTCCTCTGAAATGAATAAAAATATATTTTTAAAAACAATAGCAAATGAAAGGTTTTCCTTTTTCTGCCCATTTTTCTGGATGTGTTAATAAGCAGTATAAAAGATAGTTAAGCCCAGCCCTAACCGATTTGGCTCAGTGGATAGAGTGTCAGCCTGTGGACTGAAGGGTCCCAGGTTCGATTCCAGTCTAGTGCATGTACCTTGGTTGCAGGCACATCCCCAGTAGGAGGTGTGCAGGAGGCAGCTGATCAATGTTTCTCTCTCATTGATGTTTCTAACTCTCTATCCCTCTCCCTTCCTCTCTGTAAAAAATAAATAAATAAATAAATAAAGATAGTTAAGCCCGCCCGGTGTGGCTCAGTGGTTGAGCATTGACCCAGGAACCAAGAAGTCACCAGTTCGATTCCCAGTCAGGGCATATGCCTGGGTTGCAAGCTCAATCTCTGGTGGGGGGCATGCGGAGGCAGCCAATTCATTGGTGTTTCTATCTCCCTATCCCTCTCCATTCTTCCCTCTCTAAAAATCAATAAAAACATTTTTTTTTAAAATATAGTAAAAAAGAACTGATAATTTATATACTAATTTGCTCTTAAGTAATAAGCCATTTATTTATTTATTTCCTCACCTAAGGACATTTTTCCCATTGATTTTAAAGTGGAAAGGAGAGAGGAAAGGAGGGAAGGAGGGAGGGAGGGTGACAGACAGAAAGAGAAACATCATGTGAGACACATCAATTGGTTGCCACCCTCATGCATGCAGACCGGGGCCTGGGATCAAACCTCCAACCCATGTACGTGTCCTTGATGGGGAATCGAACCAGTGACCCTTCAGTGCACAGGCCGACACTCTAACCACTGACCCATACCAGCCAGAGCAAATGAGATATTTTAAATCACTTCCTTTTCCTTTTTAAAAAAAAATATATTTTATTGATTTCAGAGAGGAAGGGAGAGGGAGAGAGAGATAGAAACATCAATGATGAGAGAGAATCATTGATTGGCTACCTCCTGCATGCCATCTACTAGGGATCAAGCCTGCAATCCGGGCATGTGCCCTTGACCAGAATCGAACCCAGGACCTTTCAGTCAGCAGGCCGACACTCTATCCACTGAGCCAAACTGGCTAGGGCATACCTGGAGATATTTTTGATTGTTGCAACTCAAGAGCTACTACTGGCAACTAGTGGAGAGACACCAAAGATGCTGTTAAACATCCTACAATGCACAGGGCAGCCCCCTAGAGCAAACAATTTTCCAATCCAAATTATTAACACTGCCAAAGCTGAAAAACCCTGGACTAGATTGAGCAGGATAAGAAATCAAGTTAAGTCAGTTCTGAAAGTGAACAAGTATAGGCTCTGAAAAATCTTGACCCAAGAAAATAAATTTGTTCCTCAGGAAGGTAACTTTTGACTGGCCTCAAAACCTAGCTATAAAGAACAGCATTGTCTGCCAATATCAGAGACTATGTCATTTGCTTACCTTAGCTGCTGTACAAGCTCTGGACAGCTCTGAAATTAAAGAAATTATGTTAAAATATTAAACTACTTTAAGATCTCTGAAGACACCAAGAATTTTTCTCTTATTAGCACACATGCCATTAAAACTCTATAGAAGTTCCTTATTATTAAGATATCAAAAAACATCTTCTTCCTACTTGGTAAACCATGGGATTGGGAAGGGAAATTAAAGATCAAAATATAAGAAATAGTTTATAAAAGAATCAACTTTCAGTAGCTTGTTTAAAACATCAGGACCTCTCTTTAATGCCATCCTTGAAATCCATATCCAATTGTCTGGTTACACACATTTTAGACTCATCCTTTTATAGGACTTTTCAGACACATCAGCTATATACAAGATTATCTGTCCATCTTGATTATGTTAAGTTCTTTGAGGATAGAAACTTTATTAATTATCTCTGAAACCCCAGCACCTATTGTTCAATTGCGGCTCATGTTTGTGTATATGAAATGGAAAGGGTTCCTCTGGTGCAGGGGTCCTCAAACTACGGCCGGCGGGCCACATGCGGCCCGCCGAAAACATTTATCCGGCTCGCTGGGTGTTTTTGCCGCCACTGCCTGTTGCTGAATTTGTTCATAGTTTTTTTAAAAACTATAGTCTGGCCCTCCAACGGTCTGAGGGACAGTGAACTGGCCCCCTGTTTAAAAAGTTTGAGGACCCCTGCTCTGGTGTTTCCACCTGTTAAAGCTTTTCGATGATGTTAGAGATGGACCCATGTTACTCTAAATCCCATTCTAAAGCTACTGATGTTGTAGCCTATCACATCACCTCTACAGTGGCTCATGAAAACACTAAACCCAAGCTATTTCAAACCCCAACAATTCATT
Organism: Myotis lucifugus; assembly: GCF_000147115.1. NCBI lineage: Eukaryota > Metazoa > Chordata > Mammalia > Chiroptera > Vespertilionidae > Myotis > Myotis lucifugus. The sequence continues at coordinate 406,745 of NW_005871377.1, forward strand.
TTAAAATTAATGTCCCTAAGTAAACCCCACAGATTCCAGTGAAATATCGACAACACATACCATAGGATTCTCCCCATGGTGAGCCACTTTTACATCACAAAGCTGTCCTGCAGGATCTAACTGCACTTCCACATAGAACATATCTGACGTGATGTAACATTCAGTGCCACTGGCACTGAGATGAGAGCCCAGTCTAGCAGGAACAAATCAAAACAGAAATTAATAGAAGACACATAAATAAAGCCACCCAAAGTCAACACTAAGTTAAACATTTCTGCCTACAGATCGTCTGTCTACTTACCCATTTTGTCTTGCTATAGACTCCAAACGATCAGTCATTGCGGGTAAAGATGTTACTATGAAAGGGTGAAAAAAGGAAATCACAAAGGATGCTCCAAATAACTTAAATTGTATTCTTCAAAGACCATCCTTTCAAAGTGGTAAACACATTCAATAGTTCGAATGCTTACAATTTGCACAAAGGTCATTGGTAAGGGTTAGCTATGGCCTATGCAGTAATAAAGGTAAAAAAAAAAAAATCTATTTGAGCCCTGGCCGGTATAGCCCAGTGGGCTGGAGCATCGTCCAGTACACCAAAAGGTGGCAGGTTCAATTCCAGGTGAGGGCACATACCCAGATTGAGGGTTAGATCCCCGGTCAGGCGCATACGGGAGACAACCTATGGATGTTTATCGATGTTTCTCTCTCTCCCTTCTCTTTAAAGTCAATTTTTAAAAATATATTTGAAAAAACTAATGGATCTTTCTCTTCTCCCTTTTTCATTACTCATTTGGGACAGTTACCTTTAATTTAAAGAAGATACAGTTATCTGCTAATGTTTGAATAAGGAAGATTAACATCAAAACCAACATAAAAACAGGCATTCTTCCTCTCAGGTGTGCATTTCCTTAACTCTTAGGGTCCCCACAATACTTGCCATCAGGGGAGCAATGGACAGCTAACCCCTTGAACCTGTCTCCAAGCCCCTTTTCTCTGACTTTCCAGGGAGCCAAAGTAGCTCCGCCTAGGCTCATTTCGTTCCTGACATTTCTAGAGAACAAAAGCAGCCCCACCCAGACTCTCTCCTATTGCTTCTTCTATCCTAAGCCCTTCCTTGTTTCACTGTCCCCAGCTTTAATAAACCCACTCTTTAAAATAAAATAATAAAATAAATAATAATAAAATAAAACAATATAAAAATACTCAAGTGTTTATAGCAGCATTATTTACAATAGCCAAAAGGTGGAAATAACCCATGTGTTCATCGATGGCTGAATAGATAAACAAAATGTGGTATACACATACATTAAAATATGATTCAGCTTTCATAAAAAGGGAATTCTGATAAATGCTACAAAATGGATGAACCGTGAAGACATTATGCTAAGTGAAATAAACCAGTCACAAAAGGACAAATACTTTATGATTCTACTATTATGAGAAGTCAAATTCTTACAGACAGAAATTAGAATGGTAGTTGCCAGGAGCTGGGGAGAGGAAGAAATGAGAAGTTATTGTTTATTGGGTACACAGTTTTAATTTGGGAAGATGATAAAGTTCTGGAGATGGATGGTGACGATGGATACACAACAATGTGAATGTACCTAATGCCAATGAACTGTACGTTTAAAAATGGTTAAAATGATAAGTTTTATGTTATGAACATTTTACCACAATGAAAAAATAAACCAATATTCAGCTGAGTAAGTTTCATTTGTGGTGCATCAGAGGAAAATCTTTTTTTACTTTCATTTCTCCTCAAAAAACATGAGGTAATTATAAGCATGAATAATCAAGCTCACAATTTAAATTTTATATTTGCTTTCCTGAAAACATTGTCTATAAACACAGTAAAAATCTTTTAGCGTTAAAATGTCCGTTTTCTTATTGAAAATTAATTAGAAGAAAACATGTAAAGGTGAAAAAAACAACAACTTTCCCCTGCTATCTATAGTTATGCTTCAGCAATTATCTTTTGAGTCTCTACCAGCCTCTAAAATAGGATCAAAATAAATGTTTCAAAACATCAGGTAAGAGCGCATCTCAATTCCATAATAAAAGCAAAACCAAAACCTAGCATAGAAAGTTGACCTATTTCAATTTATATTTCTAGTGTAAGTGTAAAATAGTCTTTCTTAAACAGGTAGTTTTAAGAAATCAGCATATTTCAAAGATGATTACAAACCTTTGAGAGCTTTTTGCAATGTCTCCAAACAGCTGACCAAATGTTGGTGCCCTCCAGAACTCATCACAACCCTCTTCTCCTGTATTAAGTGGGAAAACATTTGAGGTAAAAATTAACCGAGCTAACAGTGTTTTAGATAAGCATATATATTATCCTAGTAGTAATACTTCAGGATACTCTATAGACTGTATCTACTTGAGCCCTGGCTCAAAAATATCCTATATATTTGAATATGTAGAATATATTCTATATTCTCTCTATACTCTAGATCAGTGGTCGCCAACCTTTCGGACCTCACGGACCACCAGTGGTCCGCAGACCACCGGTTGGTGACCACTGCTCTAGATAGTCTATAGACTTTTTAAAAATATATTCTTAACCGTTGCTCTGTCCATCCAGCCAAAGGAAGAAAGTTCATATAGTACATGGATACATCCATATCCATATACAGAAGAAAGGAAAAGGTATTCCCAGATCTAAAATAAGTTAACCATGCCCTGGCTGGGTGGCTCAGTTGGTTGGAGTGTTGTCTCATACACCAAAAGATTGCAGGTTCAATTCCTGGTCAGGGCACATATCTAGGTTTCGGGTTCAGTCCTTGGTTGGGGCACATATGGGAGGCAACTGATCAATGTTTCTCTTTCTCTCTGAAAAATCAATAAAAAGCATATCCTCAGATGAGGATAAAAAAAAATAAAGTAAGATAACCTTCAAGGGGGAAATTAGGAAGAATCAAAATGTAATAAATGAGATCAGCCTCCTGTACAAGTAACTACATCCTAAAATTTACTCAGTTAGCCCTGGCTGGTTTGGCTCACTGGATAGAGCGTCGGCCTGGGGACTGAAGGGTCCCAGGTTCAATTCCGGTCAAGGGCATGTACCTTGGTTGCAGGCACATCCCCAGTAGGGGGTGTGCAGGAGGCAGCTGATCGATGCTTCTCTCTCATCGATGTTTCTAACTCTCTATCCCTCTCCCTTCCTCTCTGTAAAAAAATCAATAAAATATATTTTTTTAAAAATTTACTCAGTTAAATGGGGTGGCTCATAAGATTTGGCAATTCCCAAATTATTCTAAGAAATACAACCACACAGTAGTCAAAGTAACAGATTGCGTAGTCCAGAAAAGGGATTCCCAAAGAGCAAAACAAAACAAACAAACAAAAAAACTGGCATAGATGTTCTAACCCCATCCAGGGAAGAAGCTTTTCTCTGCACATTAGAATCCCCAGAAATGTGAACAGTTTTATGATATAAGGATAGTTTTTCAGGCTTTTCCATGCCCCAATTCTTCTCTTTAATCTAATTCCAATCTCACAAAACAAACATCTGATTAATTAATAATCTGTCTTCCCTTGCACCTTGAATATGCAAGGAGGCGCTCTAGACAATGAATATAGTGTTTTGGTAACTGGAAAGATAGACCCTCTGTTGTAAATAAATAAATTGGCATTCTGATTTACATGTTAATCTATTGAGATTTTGTTAGTATGTCAGTTGTAAACAATTCAAAATCTTGATATACCAGTAAAATTATGTTTCTGAATCTGCAAAATTGAAAAGTAGACAACAGAAGTTATGGTAACCAAACCAAGGCACTGGTACCCCTATAAAAGGGGTGACCACCGGTTGGTGATTACCAGTGGCCACCTGAAATTCCTCTATCTCATAATGTCTCTCTAATGCAGCGGTTCTCAACCTGTGGGTCGCGACCCCTTTGGGGATCAAACGACCCTTTCACAGGAGTTGCCTAAGACCATCAGAAAACACATATATAATTACATATTGTTTTTGTGATTAGTCACTATGCTTTAATTATGTTCAATTTGTAACAATGAAAATACATCCTGCATATCAGATATTTACATTACAATTCATAACAGTAGCAAAATTACAGTTATGAAGTAGCAACGAAAATAATTTTATGGTGGGGGGTCACCACATGAGGAACTGTATTAAAGGGTCGTGGCACTAGGAAGGTTGAGAACCACTGCTCTAATGACAATATCATTTACATAGCACACATTTCAAACTAGAATATGGCTGCCTTGTACTCCCAGTAAAAATTAAAAATGACAATCTCTGAGTCCTAAGACTGTAAAAATTGCCATTCTTTTATTTAAAACATTTTAAAAAATATTTTTATTGATTTTTAGAGAGAGAGGAAGGGAAGGAAAGAGAAACAACAATGTGAGAGAATAACATTGATTGGCTGTCTTCTGCACGCCCTATACCAGGTATCAGTCCACAACCCAGGCATGTGCTCTGACCAGGAAATCGAACAGGCAATCTTTTGGTGCATGAGATGAGGCCCAACCAACTAAGTCACACTGGCCAGGGCAATTTAAATACCTTTTATGTACACAACTCTGAGCCAGAAGATGCACATATATTTGTAGAATTTAGTTAAAAAGTAATTTAGCAACCCGACACTTTAATATCCATTATCTGATCTGATCCTTACAACAGAATTATAGCAGGTCCTCAAGTAACTTCATCTCATTATAACATTGAGAAAACAAAAATCGATTCCTGGCTGAGACCACTGTGTGAAATTTGCTCATTCTACCCACGTCTGTGTGAGTTTTCTCCGGGTTCCCACCCATGTCCCAAAGGCACATTAGATTAACTGCCATGTCTAAATTGTTCCCATCTGAGAGTGAGTGTGTAAGTGTGTGTGAGTGTGAGTGTGTGTGTGTGTGTGTGTGTGTGTGCACTCTGCAATGGAAGGCCATGCTGTCCAGGGTGGGTTCCCACCTTGAGCCCTGAGCTGCCAGGATAGGCTCTGGCCACCCAAGACTCTGAATTTATTCCAGCAAATTAGAAATATTATCTCACTTATTTTCATAACTATTTCTTAAATGGATGTATAGCTCACATTTATTTCGATGTTTAATATTTTTTTAAATGTATTTTTATTGATTTTAAAGAGGAAGGGAGAGGGAGAGATAGAAACATCAATGATGAGAGAGAATCATCGATTGGCTGCCTCCTGCGGAAGATCGACCCCACAAGCCAGGCATGTGCCCTTGACCAGAATCGAACCTGAAGCCCTTCAGTTGGGGCCCTTCAGTCCACAAGCTGACGCTCTATCCACTGAGCGAAACTAGCTAGGGCTCGATGTTTAACCCTTCGAGTGCCAACCAATATCCTAGGAACTATGCTAAAATTGCCAAGGCATTTTTGCTGATTTTCCTTAGGTGCCATCTGTCAATAAAGAGTGAACTACTAGCATCTAATAGTGACACTGCAGGAGGAGCATGATAGCGAAAGACACTTTTGGCGAAAGACACTTTTGGCGAAAGACAGGAGGAGCGCAATTGCGCTCCCCGGCACTCTAGGGGTTAATATTAAAAGTGTTCTGGGTCTTTATTCAGAAGTTCAGTGATATTTTGTGACCAGAACTATGCCACAGGAACTTAACTCTTATGTATGCCAACTAGCCTATGATAATATTGGTTTTACTATACATCATTTTGCTTCAAGTTGCAGTTTCCAAGAACCAATGTTAACTAAGGACTTAATATATGTGGAAAAGCAAACTGGTTTGTGTGCCTCTATTTTCCAAATGAGAAAACAAACTCAGATATCTATATATATAAAAGCCTAAGCGACCGTCCTATGACACACAATACCACCAGGGGGCAGACACTCTGACCAGTAGCTATGACACTCACTGATCACCAGGGGGCAGATGCTCAATGTGGGAGCTGCCGAGCTGCAGTGACTTGACAGCTGCGGTTCTCGGGTAACACACCCGAACCAGAGAGGGGTGAGCCCGATTCCAGGGTGCGTCACCCAAGAACCGCCCTCTCGCAATCCAGGACCCCTTGGGGGTGTCGGAGAGCTGGTTTCAGCCCGATCCCCACAGGCCAAGCCAAGGGACCCCACCAGTGCACGAATCCGTGCATGGGGCCTCTAGTATTAAATAATTTGTCCAAGGTCATATAAGTAATAATCACTTGTGTCAAGCCTAAAACACAGGTCTTTTGATAACAAATTCAGTAATTTTGCTAGTGCTACACTAATCATTTTAAACACTACTAAACTGAACTTATTCTGGACATAGAATAAGATTTGGAGGGGCGGAGAGGGTACTTTCATTGAAGTATACAGAAGAGTATAAGAATCTGAAGAGATCTATGAATTATCACAAAGTAAATACATCCATATAACTATTGCCCAGGTAAATGCATAGAAGTAAAGTTTTCCTACATCACTTAATTACCACAGAATCATAAGGATGAACTTTTAACATCCAGCCCCCATCCTCCCCAACTCCCTGCCTTCCATTTAACTAACATACTACTGAATGCTGAATGACTAAGGAAGGAGTAGTACTACTGCAGAAAAAGAGGTTGACGGAGTGAAACTAATTAAGAACAAATTGCAAAAAAAAAAAAAAAATGAATGAATTGCAAACTCAATTCCTAGCATAGAAACAATGAAAGTACTATCACATTAGTATCAAGGAGTTTAACAGGAAGTGAAGAATAAATGTCTCTATCCCAGTCTATCACGTGTGTCTCTTATTGGTGTGTTTCCTAGCACCTTTGCCTAAAGTACCTCAGTGTACTATAACTCATGATTAATAGCATTTTATAATAGCACCTTTGCCTAAAGTACCTCAGTGTACTATAACTCATGATTAATACCATTTTATAAATATGTCTCCTTAGGTAGACTCTTTAAAAAAAACAAAAAACTTATTTTTTTATTGATTTCAGAGAGGAAGGAAGGGAGAGAGAGAGAGAGAGAGATAGAAACATCAATGATAAGAGACAATCATAGATTGGCTGCCTCCTGAACACCCCACACTGGGGATCGGGCCCACAATCCAGGCATGTACCCTGACCGGGAATCGTACTGTGATCTGGTTCATAGGTCAGCGCTTAACCAGACCCACAAAGGCCAGGCTTAGGTAGATTCTTAAAACACCTGAGTACATGGTGGCTATCAACTTGATGATAAATCAAACAAAATACACACTATATTAGCTAGTTTGAAAAATTTGACACAGGGAACATAGCTTATTAAATAATTATCAAAGCACACACCACAATCCTCACCATGACTTGACGCACAAGCTTAATGGTTTCACTCCAAGGCCTATTTTGGTTAAATTTTGCATGGAGCCGTTCCAAGAGAGAACTCATCTTACTCAGCTTTTCCGACTCTACAATATAAATCAGAAGATATTGTTAGAAACTCTTCTTTCAAGACCTTAAAGTTTTTCTTGCAAACAACCCTCCCATATGACATCCTGGTAAGAACTCAGTTAAAATATTTTTCAATATCATTTACTTCAAAACATACAAAGAATTTATTTTTAGTGACAAGAAGACACATAAATTATGGGCCTAACCTAATGAACACCACAGAACAGGACTGCTTTCTATTCAAACTTTTAATGAGAACCAAAAAAGAACCATCTCTAACCATGTTTCAAGATCAGAACTACAATTTAGTGACAAAATTATTTCATGATATGTATAATATCCCTCGATGAGATATTTAGAGCACACATTTGAATATGGCCTTACTATGGTTAGTTGATTTTCAATGTGAAAAATATAAACTTTGTTCATCTTTTTACATAATTTTAGGAGATCAATTTATAAGTATTATCAAGAAAACAGGCTTTATTTGTCATTCAGATTTCTCCTATTTGAATTCAAACTAAAACTAGAGAGAGAGGGAAGATGTCAATAGCTAAAGAATTAGTTTCTAGCAGAGTTGTAAAAGAAAGGTAGAAAAGACTGGCTCCTGAAATCAGTGGGTGAGCAAATCTCCTTGCCCTTAAACTCGCCTTTCGAGAATTCTTGTACTGCTTAGTATGAGCAAGGGTCTATGCTAGAGACGACTGGCAATGCAAAAACACAATATGCCTGAGATAACATCTGTGAAAGGGTGTGGATAAGTAAACTCGGAAATAACCATCACACAAAAGCAAAATGAGATACGCTCTTAAAAACAGATACACAGCTGATCTCTTGTGGGGAGCAGGCCCAAGCCTTTCCCTTCCCTTTCTTATCCCTCCCTCACCCCCCAGGCCCGTTACTTTTGCCTTTCCCTCTCCTAAGCTCCAAGGGTCCTTCTTTTGCTTCTGTAACTTGTTTCCTGAGCCTAGCAGCCCAGCTGGCTCACTTCTACTACTACTTCTGTAACTTTCTAAATAAAATTTCTCTTATTAAAAGAAAAAAACACACACAAAGATGCATTACTAATTGAAATTCAAAGGAGAAAAAGTTTATTAGTTGTGGAATGTTACAGAAAAGATGTCATTAAAAAATGAATAGGCCCTAGCTGGTTTTGCTCAGTGGACAGAGCGTCAGCCTGTGGACTAAAGGGTCCTGGGTTCGATTCCGGTCAAGGGCACATACCCGGGTTGCAGGCTCGATTCCCAGTAAGGGGTGTGCAGGAGGCAGCTGATCAATGATTCTCTCTCATCATTGATGTTTCTATCTCTCCCTCTCCTTTCCTCTCTGAAATCAATAAAAATATTTTTTAAAAAAAATGAGTAGAATGTTAGCAATCAGAGTTGAGGCAGTGACATCTTCTAAATCAAGATTCAAGCTCCTCCCTCTAATGCCCTCTTCTTCTGGAAAACTGGTTTGGGGGCTATTTCATCCAGTTCACAGTTCTGGACACATTTCTAGGAATTCCCACTTTCAAGACTCATTCGTTCAAGCACTATTTTATGTGCTGGGGGATATGGCAGTGAGCAAACTAGACAAAATTCCTGCTTCATTTTACACTTGTCATGCCTCTGCACCCAAGGTGTAAACCTTTCTTTGTCCTCTCCTTCAAAAAACACCCCCCCTTCTTTCCCTTGAGAAGTCTGATAAATATCATTATATGAAAGCTCAAATCAAACATTTTTTTGAGCAACTATTTATGTCCCAGGAACTCTACAATGAGAAAGGCAAGGTCCCTGATCTACAAAGCTCAATATAAAGTGGAGAAGACAAGTACAAAATAATACAGTGAGCTGTATTAGTAATAGAAAACTATGTCCAAAATACGAAGGAAGCACTTAAAACTGGAGTAACTTGAGAGAATCAAAGTAAGGTTCCACAGAAAAGCTGCTTTTCAGTTCTGAATTAGACCAGTCATTGAAAGAATGAAAATAAACGCATATGCCAGAGGACAAGTTCTGAACACGGTGACGTTCTAGGGAACTGCAGGCTTTTCATATCAGAAGGACCTCCTGGCTTCACTCACGCCCAAACATCCCCTGGTACTCCGACACACAGCTCTATTACTATTCTCAGGCCATTATTCACACTTTTGAGAGTCACTCGCCTGGTCTTCCACAACCTGAGGATTACAATGCCCTGAGACCCAACTGATTGCCCCGAGCTAAGCAGGAAACCTTCACAGAAGTTGGGAGTCCCCATCACCACAAAGTCGGAGCTCTCCACCATCAGGGAAGGCACGGTCAGAATCCGAGACTCACACACATCCCGCCCCACGGACTCTGCGCCCACGAGAGTGTGGCCTCCGCGAAGGCATCGGACCCCCAGGTCCTTTCACAGATTGGCTCCCCCCAGATGTGTCGCGCCCCCCTGCTTCCCCCTTCCATCACTCACCCTCGGTTTCCCCCTGAGCCTTCATCCTGACAGTGGGGAAGGCCCGAGTCCTACACAACTGGATCAGCTCTTCCCCACCACTATCGGGGGGATCAAGTGGGCTGGGGCTCCCAGGACGCGGGGCACCAGCAGTCCCCACTCTTCCCGAGAAGGCTCAGTCTGAAGTCCCCGGCGGCAGGAAGAGAAGGGTGCTCCCGGCCGCCGCCATCTTCCCCAACGGAACTTCCCAAAGATCGCGAGATTAGCCGTGATCCTGCGAGAGAGAGGAAGAGGGAGGGACGCCGAACCATCGCGAAAAAGGATTAATGGTGTGCTTCTCGCGAGATTTTTCCAACCGAGCCTTCCCTTAGCTGTCGGTTGTTTAGACTTTCTGCAGCTAGGTATGGTGCTTGGCAGGTGGTGGGTAGCCCACCCAGCTGCTGACCCATCTCATAGATACCATGCATATTGTTGGGATAAATTGATAGGGTTGCCAGATAAAATACGGAACACAGTTAAATTTGAACTTCAAGAAGTAAACAAATATTTTTTTGGTATAAAAGTATGTTCCAAATAGTATATAATATAAGCCTAGCAACCTTAAAGTTGATGGAGTACAGAGAGCATTTATCCAAGTGAGAATTCTTCTTTTATATATATATTGATTTCAGAGAGGAAGGGAGAGAGAGAAAGAAAAAGATAGAAACATCAATGATGACAAAGAATCATCGATTAGCTGCCTCCTGCACAACCCCCACTGGGGATAGAGCCCGCAACCTGGGCATGTGTCTTGACCAGAATCAAACCCGGGACCCTTCAGTCCACAGTCTGACGCTCTATCCACTGGGCCACACCAGCTAGGGCCCAAGTGAGAATTCTTGTTTTGTTGGTTTTTGGTTGTTGTTGTTTTGAGAGTGCATTTATTAAAGTTGGGGACAGTGAATCATGGAAGGGCTTAGGATAAAAGAAGCAACTGGAGAGAGCCTAGATGGGGCTGCTTTGGCTCACTGGGAAGTCAAAGAAAAGCAGGCCTTGGAGACAGGGTCAGGGGGGTTAGCCCAGAAGAGCTGCCACTGCCCATTGCTCCTTTGGCTGCAAGTCTCCTGGGGACCCTGAGATGGAGAGAAAAGGGATGGGTGTGCTTCTGGGAGGGAGAGTGCTGAGAGTTCATATTTTAAATGCTAATTCCTTTTCTGTTGTCAAAGTGTTCTTCATTCAACAAGCATCTATGGAGTCCTAGTACTTGTGTATGTTAATATAATATAAACATGAAAACACAGCCTCAGCCTTTGATGGGCTTATCTGATTTAGAGTTCTGAAAATACAATTGGTCACAATAATCATAGGTACTCAAAATTTTTTGTTAATTTATTATGCCAAAAGTATCAATGTTAGATACACAGCTTCTTCATGGAACCTCCCTGTACATATAAACAATAATGCCTGTACTAAATATAGGTAGAAAATTTAAACCTTACAAAGCTTGAAAATAGAGTAAACTTTAGCAAATTTTGGTCACAGAATAGAATGTTACAATTTCTCGTCTAAAAATAAAAATGAAATGACATTGTTAGAAATTTGTACTCAAAAAGATAGGAGAGACATGTCATTAAACAAGAAAAACATAGGAAGAATCATCCTATATGGCAAGAAGGGGACAATGGGCAAATTTTAAATGACTAGGCTTTGAGTGTGACTTCAGAGGACTCTTTAAACCTAAAATCTAAACTAACAAATTGGTTTGTGGTGGATAGGAAATTATTATAAATTTAGTTAATTCTTTCTTTTTTTTTCTTTAATCCTCACCAGAAGATATTTTTCCATTGATTTTTAAAGAGAGTGGAAGGGAGAGGAGAGACACAGAGAGAGAAACATCAATGTGAGAAAGACACATCCATTGGTTGCCTCCTGCACATACCCAACTAGGGCCAGGGATTGTGCCTGCAACCCAGGTGCGTGCCCTTGAACAGAATTGAACCAGGACCTTTCAGTCTGCAGGTCAATGCTCTATCTACTGAGCCAAACCGGCTAGGGCAAATATTTCTTTTGTGTACAGACTTATTGAGATATAATTGATAAAGAGCAGCTTTCTCAGTTGCTTTGGGGATTTACAGGGAAAATATAGTAATTACCTGACTGCATCTCGAGGTTCATAGAATTGCCCTGGCTCCCTGCCCTGGGAAGAGATGCAAATAAACTAAATCATGCAGTCTTAGAATTTCTGAGTTTAAAGTTTTTTTTTGTTTTTTTGTTGTTGTTTTTTTGAGAGAGAGAGAGGGAGAGAGAGAGAGAGAGAGAGGATGGGAGAGGGAGAAAGAGAAACATTGATGTGAGAGTTGAATATCCATCAGCTGCCTCCTGCCCGCCCCTACTGGGGATCAAGCCACAAGAACGTTTGTGCCCTGACCAGAAATTGAACCCACAACTTTTTGCTGCATAGGACAATGCTCAAGCAACTGAGCTATACTGGCTCCAGTGAGTTTAAGCTTTTCTGTACAGTGAAGCAACCTTCATTTTACAAAATCACTGTTCATACCAGTTGTTAGGCCAAACCATGCAGTTTACAGAAGATTTTGCATTTTATTTTTTAAATATATTTTTATTGATTCCAGAGAGGAAGGTGAGAGGGAGAGAGATAGAAACATCAATGATGAGAGAGAATCATTGATCTGCTGTCTCCTGCATGCCCCCTGCTGGGGATCGAGTCCACAACCAGGGCATGTGACTTTGACCAGAATCAAACCCAGGACCCTTCAGTCTGCAGGCGGATGCTCTATCCACTGAGCTAAATAATTTGATATTTTCTAGAATAGATTTTTTCCAGCTTTATTGAGATATAATTTATATTAGAGTTGAATTTTATCTACCAAACCCCAAAAGTGTAGTGCAATAGAAAGAGTGCTGGCCTAGGATTAAAGAAGGTCAGGGTTCAATCCTGTGGGGGCACGTGCCAGGGATGCAGGTATGATCCCCGGAGGGGGAGGGGGATGCCAGAGGCAGCCAATCAATGATTCCCTCTCATCATTGATGTTTCTATCTCTCTCTTCATCTCCCTTCCTCTCTAAAATCAATAAAAATATATTTTTTAAAATCTCAGATAAATTTGCTGGGGGGGGGGGAGAATGAATAAGCTTGGAAAAGTCATAACTTTCCTGTGCCTTAGTTTCCTATCGTACACAACCCTATTTCAGAGGTTTGTTGTGAAAATGGAATGAATGAGTTAATGTGTGCAAAGGAGTTTCAAAAAGTAAATAATGAGAGGCAGTGTAATATACTAGTTTTTCTTGTGCATAAATATTATGCTTTTCTCATTTATAATTATAATCTGTGTGAAGATAAAAGGCTAAATAACTCCAGAAGAGCCATAGATGATCCCAAGAGGTGATGAGCTTTCAGGTTCTTAGGTTTTCAGTAGACTGGAAAGAAGGCCATACAATGAAAGAGTTTATGCTTTAGTGTCAGACATGAATGTGTATCTCATCCTTAGCATTTTCTAGACTAGCTTTGTTACCCTAAGTTATTTAAACTTTTCTGAGTCTGAGTTTCCTTATCTGTAAAATAGGGATAAGGATATCGTGTTTTGCAGGGTAGTATGAGAATTAGAGATAACGTATGTATTATACGCTGTATAAGTTATATGCTTAGGAACTTGGGTTGAAATGTCCCCACCTTTGCCCTGTTGCCAATATTTTCTTTTTTTAAAATATATTTTTATTGATTTCAGAGAGGAAGAGAGAGGAGGGAAGGAAACATCAATGATGAGAATCATTTTTTGGCTGCCTTCTGCACACTCCCTACTGGGATCAAGCCTGCAACCCGGGTATGTGCCCTTGACCAAAATCGAAACCTGGACCCTTCACTCCACAGGCTGATGCTCTATTCACTGAGCCTAACTGGCTAGGGCACTGTTCCTAATATTTTTATCCTCTTATCAAACTCAAGAAGTTTGCTACTTGAAGTGCTCTATTCAAGAACGAGAGATGGTTGTCCCAAGGTAGTTTGATTTACTTGCAGCAAATAAAGGAGATAGGGGATTCATATTCCAAGTTTTTGCCTCCGCGGAAGGAGGCTTAACCATTGCATATATTCACTATTTTGTCAATTACACTGTTGATTTCTTCTTTGCCTGGCTGATTGAGTTCCTGTCAAGCTCACCCTGTTTATAGCTGGTTTGCAAAATACTGTGCTACATTTTCTTTAATTTTATTTTCTGGGCTACATTTTAAAAAATGTTTTTATTTTAACATAATTAATTCAGTCTTTTCTTTTTTTTGTTAATCTTTGCGAGAGGATATTTTATCCATTGATTTTTAGAGAGAGTGAAAGAGAGAGGGAGAGACAGAGAAACATCCATGTGAGAGAGACACCTGGATTGATTGCCTCCTGCATGAGCCGCGACTAGGGGCCTGGCCAGGAAGGAGCCTGGAACCAAGGTACATACCCTTGACCAGAATCGAACCCAGGACCCTTTGGTCCTCAGACCGAGGCTCTATCCACTGAGCCAAACTGGCTAGGGCTCTGGGCTACGTTTTAACAGCAAAAATAGCATTGCCCTAGCCAGTTTGGCTCAGTGGATAGAGCATCAGCCTGCAGACTGAAGGGTCCTCCGTTTGATTCCAGTCAAGGGCACAAGCCAGGATTGTGGACTCCATCCCCAGTGCGGGGGGTGTGTGTGTGTGTGTGTGTGTGTGTGTGTGTGTGTGCGCGCGCGCCGGAGGCAGCCCATCACTGATTCTCTCTCATCATTGATGTTTCTCTCTCTCTCTCCCTTCCTCTCTGAAATAAAAACAAAATAACAACTAAGAATAGCATTTAGTAAAAACCACCCAGACCTTGAGGCCCGTGTCCTACCTAATGCGCTGTAGTTGAAAATATTAGGTGCGCGGGTGCCTGAGGTACCTGAGAGTTTTTGTTCAAACAATTATCAATAAAGTTTTGAATAAAAAAAATTCTCCTACCTCCGTTTGCATAAAGCTTAGATCAAATGGGGAAACGAAGAGCTTATCGCGAGAATATGGAAGATCGCGTTTTGTGCTTGGGGCCTGTTCTCGCGTTGTTTGATCAAGCAGTAGAAAGAAGTAAAGGGATAGCACGAAATACCGCGAGCTTAGTATTCTCGCGATATTTCCTGGGCTTGCCCCCTCCCCCTCCTCCGAGTGCCGTTTCGGTTTAACCTAGTGTGGGATTGAGTCTGTGAGGGAGCGATTGAGTGTGTGAGGTACTGAGGTGAGGCGGAGGCAAGAAAAGGAACTCCCTCAGGAGCGAGGGACAAAGGGTGTATGAGGCACCTAGGCCGCGGGACCTGAGCGACAGGAAGCCACCCCGAGTCGGGCTACCCGGTAGGCGAAAGGCCCGTGCGGTCTTCATTGGGCTCCCGAGCCGGAGTCGGCCCCGCAGCCCTGGGCCGTCGGCTTCCTACTTCCTCGACCTCGCTGGCCACCGTGCCTGAGGATTGGCGCCGCGTAGGGGAGGAGGGCGAACAGACTTGAGCGGCTGCTCGTTGTCTCGCAACCCCACTGCTGAGGAACTCTCGTTTCTTCCCTGGCTCCTTCACCCCTACCTCATGTAGGAGGGTGCCGAGGAGTCGGGAGGGAGGAGGGGCCTGCGCCACGGTCCCTTCCCTCCCCACCCCCTACTAGGGGTGCTGTGGTAGGCGTGGGGTTGGGATTGGGGGGAGGGTGGGGGTCACTTTTTGGAGTGCTGGGGAACTTTTCCCCCTGTTGAAGCCAGGGGAAAGGGGATGCCCAATCCAGAGAGACATGGGGGCAAGAAGGACGGGAGCGGAGGAGCTTCTGGAACTTTGCAGCCGTCATCGGGAGGTGGCAGCTCCAACAGCAGAGAGCGTCACCGCTTGGCGGCGAAGCACAAGCGGCACAAGTCCAAGCACTCCAAAGACATGGGTTTGGTGACCCCCGAAGCAGCACCTTTGGGGACAGTTATCAAACCTTTGGTGGAGTATGATGACATCAGCTCTGATTCAGATACCTTCTCTGACGACATGGCCTTCAAATTAGATAGGAGGGAGAATGATGAACGTCGTGGAACTGATCGGAGTGACCGCTTGCACAGACATCGTCACCACCAGCACAGACGTTCCCGGGACTTACTAAAAAGTAAACAGACAGAAAAAGAAAAAAAACAGGAAGTTTCCAGTAAGTCGGGATCAATGAAGGACCGGATATCAGGAAGTTCAAAGCGTTCAAATGAGGAGAATGATGACTATGGGAAGGCACAGATCTCAAAAAGCAGCAGCAACAAGGAATCCAGGTCATCCAAACTCCACAAGGAGAAGACTCGGAAAGAACGTGAATTGAAGTCTGGGCACAAAGACCGGAGTAAAAGTCATCGGAAAAGGGAAACACCCAAAAGTTACAAGACAGTGGACAGCCCCAAACGGAGATCCAGGAGTCCCCACAGGAAATGGTCTGACAGCCCCAAGCAAGATGATAGCCCCTCAGGAGCTTCTTATGGCCAAGATTATGACCTTAGTCCCCCAAGATCTCACACCTCCAGCAATTATGACTCCTACAAGAAGAGTCCTGGAAGCACCTCAAGAAGGCAGTCTATTAGTCCACCTTACAAGGAGCCTTCCGCCTACCAGTCCAGCACCCGGTCACCCAGTCCCTACAGTAGACGACAGAGATCTGTGAGTCCCTATAGCCGGAGACGTTCCTCAAGCTATGAAAGGAGTGGCTCTTACAGTGGGAGATCACCCAGTCCCTACGGTCGAAGGCGATCCAGCAGCCCTTTCACCAGCAAACGGTCTCTGAGTCGGAGTCCGCTCTCCAGGTGAGCTATTTGTCTAACAGTCCTTTCTTAGGGTGGGTTATGAGAAACTGGCAATTAGTAATGTTATGTTGATGTTCCCATTATTCATTGACTAGAACACTTTACTATTGGCTAGTCATTCAAGTGAGTGAATCTGGTCTCCTCTTAAGCCAGAATTTGAAAAGTGGAGAGTTACATGCCTAAGACTGCTAAAGGTAGGTACGTCCAGTGGCAGGGTCTTCAGCTGTAACCTCCTGTGTAAGAAAAATTATGCATGGAGTTGATACTGGTTTCCAAAGGTTATCTAGTTTTTTCTGTTCCTTTGTTTCAAATTTTTTAAAAATCACATTGGTATTAGTGCTTGAGACCTCATTGAACCTGATTAGAGATGTAAGAAATTACAGATTTTCATTTGAATTGTCTTGAAGCTATTTGCCTAGCCCTAGTGAATTACCCATTTGGGTACTAGGCTTTGGGCTTTAGAGTTTGGCCTCAGTGGGAGACTCCTGCCTCCAGCCTCTGGCCTCCCCCACTCCCAGTCCAGCCCCTCTCCTGTTCCCATGGTGATGTAAGACAACAAATTAGAGCAAGTTGCTTTTCAACTGCAACCCCTGCAGAGCTGCCACTGCCCTCTGGAGAAGGCCGATACCCCCTAGGCCCTAGGCCTAGGGCCTAGGTCATCTACCATTTGTTCTGCCCACTGTCTTCAAACTTGTTAAATTTACTTATTTCCTAGTAGACAATGTTTTGGTAACTTACAAAAGGCTCCTGTCTTTTCACAGATATTTCTAGTGGAAATTCAGCTGATTCGTGCTTTTTCCTTTTGATGGTAGAGCCTATTTTCCAGAAATTGATTCCAATGATAATTTGATTTTCTTTATAGCACCACCATTGACCTATTAAGATTTGCTGTATTCTGTGACCACTGGCAATTTTAAAAATGTTTCTGAAAAAATGGTCATAGTGCTTTACTGTGTTATTTTTGCAAGAAAGACGTTAGTTTGAAATTTAATTGTTAGAGTGTTCTTGTTCGTAGATGATGAAATTGTACCTCTCTCTTTGTGGACTCACCTTTGTCCACAAAAGCAGAACATGGGCTTTGGAGTTATACCTGAGTGGAGTCCTAATCTTGCTATGTGTCCTTTGGCAAATAATGTCTCCATGCCCAAGTTTTTTCATGTGTAAAATGGGAATAATAACTACCAACTTCTAGAGCTGTTGTGAGGATTAAATTAGTAAATATGAAGTGCATAGTACAGTGCCTGGAACCTGAAGCCAGTCAGTAAATTCTATGAGTAAGGAAAATGTTGTTGAATACTTCTAGAGAAATTACTCTAACTTGAAAAAACCCATGCATATCTTTTATATGTCAATGTGAGTAATTTTTGTCAACTTACATTTATAATTATTCATAAAATCGTTTGAATTGATCAAGCCTGCGGAGTTCCTAGTTGTCAGGGTCCGAAGTTCCTTAGTTTTTCACTCCATTTCATAATAACTTTTCAAAAACAGAAAGATTAAAGAATTGTAGTAAGGACCCATACATGTACCACCTACATTCTACAATTAATATTTGCTATATATTTTATATCTGTCCATCGATTCACCTTTTGTTTTGATTTAAAGTAAATTGCTGACATCAGTATACTTCACTATAAACTCTTTATTTAGCCTGTGTATCATTAGCTAGAGGTCATCAGCTAATGAGGAGTAAAATTTATATACAGGGAAGTGGATATCTTAAGTGTACCATTTGAAAGTTTAGTTTTTTAAGGAACACTAAGAAATGAAATATTTTCAAAGTTTTTTCTTTTGTTTAAGTGAAAGAGTTTATTAGTGAAGCAGTACACAGAAAGTGGCTATTCCACAGACAGTAGCCAAATACTTGTTTTCTTGAGGGAGTAGTTTAATAAAGCTTTTCTGAGAATTTTTATTGTGGGGTTTGGGAATACAGAAGTGCATTAGGGCTAAAACACTAAAATGAGTTTCAGTAAGAACTGTGGCTTTGCAGTGATTCCTTTTGGATTCATATCTTGTTTTCTTCTACTCAGTTAATTGGAATAGTGCAGAAATGGTTAAAATAAATCAAGAAAGAATTGGAGACACATTATGATAGTATAGGAAATAAATATAAGTACCTCATTATAACCTTAGAGTCAAATGCACATTTTTAGTTGGTTTGTAGAGAGCATCATATGTTTGAATTGTGCATTATATATTTTTCCTCATTTGTTGGAATTCTAAACAGTAAGTATAAAACTTTCTTAGAGTCAGAGTAAAGGAACATACAGATCCTTCTATGGTATTCTCTGTGTTTTTTCCTTGGGAGAGAGTAAAAATTAAATAAGCAGCGTTGTTTTAAAAGACAAAATGCATTGGCAGAAATGCAAGGTCTTTGTATTTACCAAATTAGTAGTGATGAATAGTAGCAATTTCATTTCAGATGGGTGGAACCTAACTTAATTCAGGGGAAAAGTATATTTAGTTTTGAAGACAAATTTTTTTTTTATTACCTGACTTTACCTATTCGCTGTCTCCCCCCTTTAAAAATATTTTTATTGATTTCTGAGAGGAAGGGAGAGGGAGAGACAGAAACATCAATGATGAGAGAGAATCATTGATTGGCTGCTTCCCACTAGGGATTCAGCCCACAACCTGGGCATGTGACCTGACTGGAAATCCGTCCGTGACCTCCTGGTTCATAGGTTGAAGCTCCACCACTGAACCATGCTGGCAGGGCCTGTCCCCTCTTTTTTTTCCTTGAAGACTGGGTCTGGATCTCAAATACAACATGTATATCAGAAAAAAAACCTTAAGTATATGGCCATCCAAATGTCCCATTAACAATAGGCTTCTATTCAGAAATTCAAGGGCTTTTAAAGCAAAGTTCCTTAGAAAGATTTAGTCATGCTGAAAGATTATAGAAACAATGCTTTGTATAGCGTGGTCTCTGACATTACTTAGTGTTTGGGATTTTAGAAGTTTTTCCTGGGATAGAGGTGTTAATTTTATACCAGCTATAATTCAAACTGAGAAAACCTCTTGTTTCAGCCAGTTTTTTACAAGTGAAGTACTGTATTAATTTTCCACTTAACTACTCTCAGTAGTTTACATACATACATACATACATATATATGTTGTTGTTTTGGGTACTTTGATTCTAATAATGACTTTATATTTTAACTAAGTTTTGGGGGCAAATTTCCAAAGAGCAGTATAGGTATAAGAAAATCATGGCTAACACCATGTGAGTTGTTTTCACTACACATATATACTATTTGTTTTGGAATGTTTTGATTCATGTCAGTCTTACCAGTGATCAAAGATAAAGGGAGATACTGAAGATCTGGAATGGGAACAATTTGTTTTAGACTGCTGAGCAAATTATGTTTTGTCTAATTACATTTTAGTGCTAATTTCCCCCATACACACTCACACACCTTGAAGCCTAAGCACATTAGGGTTTTTCAAAAAGCAAAAGGGCCCTCACTGGTTTGGCTCAGTGGATAGAGCATTGGCCTGTGGACCCTGGGTTTGATTCCGGTCAGGGGCATGTGCCTGGGTTGCAGGCTCGATCCCCAGTGGGGGGCATGTAGGAGGCAGCCGATTGGTGATTCTCATCATTGATGTTTCTATCTCTCTCTCCCTCTGCCATCCTCTCTGAAATCAATAAAAATATATTTAAAAAAAAATAAAGCAAAAAGAGTGCAGCCAGCATGGCTCAGTGGTTAAGCATTCAACCTATGAACCAGGAGGTCACAGTTGGATTCCCCATCAGGTCACATGCCCGGGTTGTGGGTTGGATCAGGAGGCAGCCAATCAATGATTCTCTCTCATCCTTGATGTTCTATCTCTCTCTCCCTCTCTCTTCCTCTCTGAAATCAATAAAATGATTTTTTTAAAAGCGGAAAGAATGAGGGTTGGATTTCAATTTAGAGTAATCTGCCTCATAGATTCTAAAATTTTACTTCCCGATCCTTTCTTTTTTTTAAAAAAAATATATTTTATTGATTTTTTACAGAGAGGAAGGGAGAGGGATAGAGAGTTAGAAACATCGATGAGAGAGAAACATCGATCAGCTGCCTTCCGCACACCCCCAACTAGGGATTTGCCTGCAACCAAGGTACATGCCCTTGACCGGAATCGAACCTGGGACCTTTCAGTCCGCAGGCCGACGCTCTATCCACTGAGCCAAACCAGTTAGGGCCCGATCCTTTCTTAATAATGAAAATAATGAAAATAAAATGAACGTGCAATAATACCTCGCTTTACAAGTTCCTAAAAAGTTGATTAGAAATCATTTTATATAAGCCATTATGGTTTTGAGAACTTTTAATAAATTATTTTGGTAAGACAGTTCTTGCCTCTTGGGGGTTTGTTTAGGCACAACTTAATTATAACTTAATTATAAATTGAGGATACAAGGAACAAAAATTTTTTCCTGGGATCTGTCAATTAAGTAGTTCTGTAGTTAAAAACTTATGTGGCTCAATGGTTGAGCATCATGACCCAATAGGTCACCAGTTCTATTCCTGGTCAGGGCACATACCTGGGATGCAGGCTCGACCCCCAGCATGGGGCATGCCAGGAGGCAGCCAATCAGTGTTGATGATTCTCTCTCATCTATGTTTTTATCTCTCTCCCCCTCTCTCTTCCTCTCTAAAATCAATAAAAACATGTAAAAAAGTTTATATTTTGGTGAAGCATGCTTGTTACTTTTAATTTCTTGATTGATATACCCCCCTCCCCCCCTTTGGTATAAAGTATGACTTTTTAAATCATGTTTTCACTTTATCAGAAATTTAAACCAAAATTCTAAAAGTAAACATTGTGAATATTGGTATTTCCTAACATGGGGAAAAAATATCGATCTTCCTTTGGTTAAATAATTTTTAGTGTTATATGATAGAAATGTATTGTCATACAGGATTTAGTTCCTATTTCTTGAACTTTTTTTAGAATAGTTTTAGATTTACAGAAAAATTGTGAAGATAGTGCAGAGTTCTTATATGTCCTGAAACCCAGTTTCCCCATTAACATCCTATATTAGTATGATACATTTGTTACAATTAAACCAATTAATGAACCAATGTTGATTTATTATTGTTTGACAACTATTTTTAAGATTGCTAACTTAAAGTGTTTTTTTTAAGTTATAGTTCTCCATAGTTTAACTGATCTATTTTCCTTTATTTTGCTATAGCCTATCCATTGAACTGTCTTTTCTTTTTCCATTAGGAAGTCCATGAAGTCTAGAAGTAGAAGTCCTGCATATTCAAGACATTCATCTTCGCATAGTAAAAAGAAGAGATCCGGGTCACGTAGTCGACATTCCAGTATCTCACCTGTCCGACTTCCATTGAACTCCAGCTTGGGAGCTGAACTCAGTAGGAAAAAGAAGGAAAGAGCAGCTGCTGCAGCTGCAGCAAAAATGGATGGAAAGGAATCCAAGGGTTCACCTATTATTTTGACTAGAAAAGAGAACAGTTCAGTAGAAGCTAAGGATTCAGGTTTGGAGTCTAAAAAGTTACCCAGAGTTTTAAAATTGGAAAAATCTGCCCCAGATACTGAACTAGTGAATGTAACACATCTAAACATAGAAGCCAAAAATTCTTTAGATACAGGGAAAGTAAAGGTGGATGAGAACTCTGAAAAGCATCCTGTTCTTAAAGATTTGAAAGTACAGGGATCAAGAGACACTAAACCCATGGCATTGAAGGAGGAGATTGTTACTCCAAAAGATACAGAGACAACAGAAAAGGAGACCCTTCCACCTCTCCCCACAGTTACTTCTCCTCCACCTCCTTTACCGACTACTACCCCTCCACCTCAAACCCCCCCCTTGCCACCTTTGCCTCCACTACCAGCTATTCCACAGCAACCACCTCTGCCTCCTCCCCAGCCAGCATTTAGTCAGGTTCCTGCTTCTAGTCCTTCAACTTTGCCCCCTTCTACCCACTTAAGGACGTCTACTCTGTCCTCTCAGGCAAATTCTCAGCCCTCTGTACAGGTTTCTATGAAGACTCAAGTGTCTGTAACAGCTGCTATTCCACACCTAAAAACGTCAACGTTGCCTCCTCTGCCCCTTCCACCCTTATTACTTGGAGAAGATGACATGGATAGGTAAGTCCCATAGTTAACTGAGAAAACTTAACCTCTTGATCTAAGTGTAATACATTTTTCTCAAACTTTGTTAAAATTGCTCTAATGCATGGCTATTTAGAATGTTTTTATGAATAGGAAATGCCTTTGATGTTCAGTTTTCAGTGGAAAAGTCCTTATTTATGATATTACTTAGGAAGAATTACAATTTGAGGCCCAGTAACCCTTTTTCTCATAAGTCTATTGATAAGGCTACTTTGGATTCAAATTTTAAAAAATCAATAGCATTTTCTTTTCAAATCTTTGTGTTGAAAATTTTAGTAGCTTAGAAAAATTTTTTAAATGATACAATTAACACCCTTATACTCTTCACCTAGATCAGTGGTTCTCAACCTTCTCGCCCTTTAAATACAGTTCCTCATGTTGTGACCCCAACCATAAAATTATTTTCATTGCTACTTCATAACTGTACTTTTGCTACTGTTATGAATCGTAATGTAAATATCTGATATGTAGGATGGTCTTAGGCGACCCCTGTGAAAGGGTCATTCAACCGCCAAAGGGGTCTCAACCCACAGGTTGAGAACCACTGACCTCGATCCACCAGTGGTTAACTTTTGGCCACATTTGCTTTAACTGCAGATATTTGATACTTCTGAGTACTTTAATATGTCTCTAATAATAACAACATAGTATAAATAATAATCTATATATGTAAAAGCTTAAGCGACCATTATGACTGAATGACTGGAACAACCGGTCGACCAGTCGCTATGACGTGCACTGACCACCAGGGGACAGACGCTCAATTCAGGAACTGCCCCCTGGAGGTCAGTGCACTCCAACCCCCCGCCCCCCGCCCCCCGCAGGCCAGCCCCCACACAGTGGCCCCATGAGGGGGAGGGCGCCAACCTCTCATGGTCCCTCCCCCCAGCTGGCTGACCCCCCATAGTCCTCGATCGCCAGCCAGGCCTAGAGACCCCACCTGTGCACGAATTCGTGCACCGAGCCTCTAGTAGTAGTAATAATAGTGAATATCCTCAGTGGTCCCTAAAATGTCTTATGGCTTTTATTTTGTTTTGTTTTGTTTTTCCTTCCTGGTCCAGGAGAAAAATAAGCCAGGTTTATTTACTTCAAAATGTTCTGCTTTAAAAAAAACACAAAAAACAGTTATTCTATAAGAAGCAGAAGAATAATATGTAGAATCTTTACTATTTAGAATACAATTCACAACGGGATGATGAGGAAAACTAATTTTAATAAGTTCTCTGAGTATTGAGAATTGATTAAATGATTATGAAGCCTGAGTCTAATTTTATAGAAGACATTAGGAAATATTTTTAATTTCTTGACAGAACTAGCTAGGCAATTGCCACCAAGCACAATTTAGCAGTGACATATACCATGACAGTATTTATGTTACTGTTTTGTTTTTAAAAAAATATATATTTTATTGATTTTTTTTACAGAGAGGAAGGGAAGGGGATAGAGAATTAGAAACATCGATGAGAGAGAAACATCAATTCAGCTGCCTCCTGCACACTCCCTACTGGGGATGTGCCCGCAACCAAGGTATATGCCCCTGACCAGAATCAAACCTGGGACCCTTCAGACCGCTGGCTGACGCTCTATCCACTGAGCCAAACCAGTTATGGCTAGAACCACATTTAAATATTAGTTTTATGTAGTGGTTAGAGCACTATCAGTGTGGCTAAGAATCTTTATTTTGAAATTTTATTTAGCTAGCCAAATAATTATTGAATCAACCTACCATGGGTCATGTGGAGTGCAGGTTTTCAGGTGGAATAATGTTGATAGATGGCACATAGGGGTTTCTATATTTCAGATTAGAGATGAAGGGTAAAGTGAGACCATACAGTGCTTATGTAAGTATGTGTGGCTATCTTTAAGAATGTGTATGAGAGAGGATGAAGTGAGCAAACTATTTTTGTTATAGATCAATTCTGATTCTGAAAGTGTAACGATACTTTATTTCTTTTTTTTTTTTTTTTTAAATATATTTTATTGGTTTTTCACAGAGAGTTTCACTTTTAAGCAAATTATTAAAGGGATAAAAATGGAAATGAAGATTTCTTTCAATATCAATTTGTTCATATGTATATATACTCTCTATCCACGTGCCATTTATATCTATTTTTCACATGAAAAATAATTTTTATTTAAGAAAACTTTTCAGGAAGAAATCTAAAAGTTGCATATGGACCTCACTTATATTCTTATCTTCTCATGTGAAATTGCAGCAGCTTAAATGTTAAGAATATAATATACAGCTTTTTATTGCCTGCAGTGCTTTAAACAAGGAACACAGAATGCAGTCAGTAAATATTGATTATGTGAATGAATAAGTAAAACTGCTGAAGGAGTCAGAGTCTGTGTGAAATGACACTGGGCATGTAGTTAAATCATTTGGCACATGGATGACATAAAGCTTGTATTAGAGGATTTGTCTTCTTTTAGTTAAAATACTTTTGGAAAAAGAATGAAACTTTTCTTTCAAGCATATAGATTGCACAGGAGTGTATTAACCCAGGTATCAAATGCAGGAATTTAATTAATGGTATTGCAAAAGCCTTTCTGATTCATGGTTTATATTTCTTGGTTTCAATAAACAAAGGCTGCCTGGCCGGAGTGGCTCAGGTGGTTGAGTGTTGTCCTGTGCACCGAAAGGTTGCCAGTTTGATATCCTATCAGGGCACGTGCCTGGGTTGCGGGTTTGATTCCCAGTCTGGTTGGAGGTTGGGTCAGGGCACATAGGGAAGGCAACCAATTGATGTTTCTCTCTCACATCGATTTCTCTCTCTTCCTCTCTCTTAAGAATGTACTCAGGTGAGGATATAAAAAACACACAAACAAAACAAAGACTGCCAAACACCCACTTCAATATAGTATGTTCTTCATGAACATAGTTCATGAGGATCTCTTGCTTTGAAAGAGATCATCTGTATGAAACTTTCAGTTAACCATATAGGGTTTATAAATCTTTTTCTTTCTTTTTTTTTTTTTGGTAGCCTGGTTTATTTGGAGTTTATTAGACTTCTGTAGAACACTATTCTTTTTTAAAAATATATTTTTATTGATTACACAGAGGAAGGCAGAGGGAGAGAGATAGAAACATCAACGATGAGAGAGAATCATTGATCGGCTGCCTCCTGCATGCCCCACACAGGGGATTGAGTCCACAATCTGGGCATGTGCCCAGACCGGGAAACGAACCATGATCTCCTGGTTCATGGGTCAATGCTCAACCATTGAGCTACACTGGCCGGCCTACACTATTCTTAATGGCTGTTTATTTAACCCTTTGCACTCCGAACCATTCTGGACATTGGCTACCAGCTACTCGACGCTACTTTGCGGCGGAAACAAACGTGCATTTACAGACCCTCGTATTATTTAGTATAATTTTGGAACCAAGTAACGTATTATAATGATATTGGACTTATATGAATTGGGTGACATCGAGGAATGTATATTTGCAAAAAAAAAAATATTTTATTGTTTATAATTTTGTACAGTATGATAAGTTTTGTAACACTTCCCAATATGCATTGCAGGCTGATTAGTGCATGTTTGACAGTAATAAGTGGTTTGATGCCTGCCACCAGGTGTTTTCCTGTTAGAACACACAATGCAGTCCTGTTTTCTTTGTCCCACATCGGGAATATGTAGTTTATTGTTTAATCCGACACAAAACTCACTGACATTTCTTGTATATATCTTAGTAATTTTATGATATTTTGATTTAATTTCTTGTGCCATTTCAAGATAAAACTTCAGGGAAACATGCATGTCTCAAAAAGTTGCGTTGAAATAACTCAATTCCCCGTAATCACTAATAAACTGCAATGTCCCCTGAGAGGGGACATCCGAGTGATATGCTAGAATTCCGATGTCCCCTGAGAGGGGACAGCGGAGTGCAAAGGGTTAAAGTATTGAGCTCTTAGAGAAAAAGAAGGGATCTATGTGAGCATTCACATTTGATTTAGGATTTTGCTAATAGTATGCTTAGTTTTAATTTTTTAAAAATATATTTTTTTATTATTTCAGAGAGGAAGGGAGAGAGAGAGAGATAGAAACATCAATGATAATAGAATCATTGATTGACTGCTTCCTGCATGCTTCACACTGGGGATCAAGCTCATAATCTAGGCATGTGCCCTGACTGGGAATTGAACCGTGACTAGGTCAACGCTCAACCACTGAGCCACACTGGCTGGGCTCTTTCCAATTTTTAATGTATCACACAAGAATTATTTGTCTGTGTGTGTGTGTGTGTGTGTGTGTGTGTGTGAGAGAGAGAGAGAGAGAGAGAGAGAGAGAGAGAGACACTGATTTGTTCCACCTATTGATTCATTCAGTGGTTGATTCCTGACCAGGGTTCGAACCTGCAACCTTGGCGTTTCAGGACAATGCTCTAATCAACTGAGCTACCCAACCAGAGCTCAACTCGAATTTTTTTTTAAATATATACTTTATTGATTTTTTACAGAGAGGAAGGGAGAGGGACAGAGAGTTAGAAACATCTATGAGAGAGAAACATGGATCAGCTGCCTCCTGCACACTCCCTACTGGGTATGTGCCTGCAACCAAGGTACATGCCCTTGACCGGAATCGAACCTGGGACCCTTGAGTCCACAGGCTGACACTCTATCCACTGAGCCAAACCAGTCAGCGCTCAACTCGAATTTTTAATTGAAGTTTGTAAGAATAAATCGCTTTTTAAATAATCTGCTTTTAAGTGGAAGAGGATAAATTATCATATTTAAAGTTTATGCTATTGAATTTTTAACATTATGAAGAAATTTTCTTTTTAAATAGTTCAAAAGGAATTATACTTTCTTTTTTAACAATAAAGACTTCTTATTAGAGGTGTTTACATTATACAGATTAAATCTCATTATAAATTTCAAGAGACTCTTGGGGAGTGGCGGCAGCTGGGGAGAGGTCAGTGGGGGAAAAAGGAGACTTACTTAATACTTTAAACAATAAAGAATTTTTAAAAAGAGAGACTCTTAAACTTCAGGCAGTCCTGGATCTTGACAACTTTTATACATGAGCTCTGGCCAGTGTCCTCAGTGGTTAAAGCATTGGCCTGTGCATTGAGGGGTTGTGGGTTTGACTCCTGGTCAAGGGCAGGTACCTCGGTTGCAGGTTTGATCCCCCAGCCCTGGTTGGGGTGCATGCAGGAGGCAACCAATCAATATGTCTCTTTCACATTGATGTTTTCTCTCTTTCTTTCTCCTTCCACTCTCTCTCTAAAAACAGAAAAGTGTTGGAAAAAATAATCCTCTGGTGAGGTTTAAAAAAAATTATTATACAATCTACTCACCATATGTGAGTTGTCTATAGGTATAAATGGGGAACCAGGAAGTACTGATATTAAGGTAGTTCAGTATTTCATGGTACTGGATTTTTAAGTAATGACTTAAGAGTCAGTGTCTGCTTCCCTATGTTAGAACATCTCGACATCTGTATGTCCTCAGAACTATATAGAGCTATATTTTACCGAGTGCCCTACACTAAAGGCTAAAGACCATAATGTTGTTAAGCATTGCAATTTTATGGGCCATCATTCCAAGGTTTTTTGGAACATTGGAATTTGTGGGGTTTGGGGGGGGTTTTTTTGGAATTTGTTGAAGTAGCATTTGATCCATATTCAACATGTATGTCCTAAATTAGTAGGATGTACACATCCTGTCAAACACTCATTCTTTCTTGAAAAAAACATGCTACTAATGTGATTTTTTTCCAGAAGCAATGTACATTTTCACAGCAGCAAATTATATTTGAATCCATTAAGTAAACTTTGGATGAAAACAAAACCTAACTATAAAACATAGACTGAACTTACATGAAATAATGATGATAGAATTCAGATACTTTGATTCTGGTGAAGCAGAACCAAGAACTAATGCATTTCTGAATCATGAGGAGTTGAAATTTACAAAGAACAGTTTGCTAACCACTATGCTGTACACCTGAAACTAATACAAAATAATATTGAATGTAAACTGTAATTGAAAAATAAAAATTTAAAAATAGTTTCTCAGGAATACAAAACAATATCTGACATTAGTTGAGAAGTGAGGAATTTTCTTTCCCTGAATATCTTGAAAATTGGGGAAATTTTAAGAATGTATATTGTATCCTGACTTGAGAGTTTCCTGGTAATATGCTTTGTTCCCAGGGTAGAAGAATCGTGCAAATTGTAATGTCATAAGTTATCTCTATCAGTAATTTAACAGAAAGCTCAGATGATCATTTTGCAAACTAATCTAGATTCTATTCTGTCTGATTGACAAGAGCTTAAAATGATGAAAATTGGTAGGAGGAAGTAGCTTTTGAGATTGTTTCACACACAAAGGGCAGCAGTATGCTTCAAAAAGGTACATTGCAAGGGTAGAGCTAGTCTTTATGAAACATATTCATGAAAGAATATGTTTCATCTTCTAAGATCTACTTTTAAGACTTCCATTCCCTGTAGTTATCAACTGCTTGTACCTGGCGTTTAGAAATTAGTATGTTAAACTGAACCAGCTTATAGGAGTAACTATCTATAGGGCTTGTTTACCAAAGAAAAGTATTGCTTAGAATAACAAAATTATAAGCCTGTCTAGGCATGTTGTAAAGCTTTTCAAAAGTAATTCAGATCAAGTTTTGAATGGAAATGTAATGCTCAAGTTACAATCTGCTTTAAAAAGAAAAAGGAGAATATGTTTTTTTATAACCACTTGTCAAAAAAAGTGGAGGAGGCTCCTACTGTGGTTACGATTCTCAGATCCTTTTCAATCTTCTAATACTGTGATGGAATAGAAAAGGCTTACTATCTAACATGGTTTTATTTGTAGGAATGAATTAATATACTGCACTGTCTTTTCTGAGGACATGCACGGCACAAAATCCTTCACCTACTTAAATTAAATTGATATAGATTTTTTAGTTTGAGGTTTATTTATCCATCTTGGCAGGTTAGATATGGTTGCCTTTTGCTTCCAAACCAATAGAATAAGTCAGTATACTTTTCACTAGTTTTGATTTCCAGCTTAGCTTTATTTCTTTTTCCGAGTTCTAAAATACTATTCCCTTTGTCCAAGTTCTCTCCACATCTTTAATGATACGGTAATGTTACATTGTTGAGCTTTCATTTGTTTAAATCTTTGCTGGTTAAAATATAGAGTAGGTTTGATGATGCCATGAGTTGTAGTGAATTTTGCAAATTTAAGATGATTACTTTCTGCATTTTATTTCATCTCAGTAAAAATCCAAATAGAATCTGGCCCATGTGGCTCAGTGTTTGAGTGTTGCCCCATGCACCAAGAGATTGCTGGTTCGATTCCCAGTCAGGGCATATGCCTGGGTTACAGGCTTGATTCAGGTGGGGGCATGCAGGAAGCAGCTGATTGATGTTTCCCTCTCATCAATGTTTCTATTCCACTCTCCCTCTCCCTTCTACTTTCTATAAAGATCAATTTAAAAATCTTAAAAAAAAAAACACCTAAATAGAATCTTGGGAAGGATATTAAAGGAAGAGTTTGTTAAAGGACCTACAAATAATACTCGAAAATTTTTATTATTTCTTTATTTTTTTAAATATATTTTTGTTGATTTTTAGATAGAAACATTGGTTGGTTGCCTCCCATACTCACCACAACCTGGGCATGTGTCCTGACCATGAATTGAACCAGTGACCTTTCTTTTTTTAAAATTTATTTTAAAATATACTTTTATTTTTTTTAATATATATATATTTTTTTATTTCAGAGAGGAAGGGAGAGGGAGAGAGAGAATCATTGATCGGCTGCCTCCTACATGTCCCCAACTGGGGATTGACCCCGAAACCCTGGCATGTGCCCTTGACCGGAATCAAACCTGGGACTCTTCAGTCCAAAAGCCCACTCTCTATCCACTGAGCCAAACCAGCTAAGGGCCCAGGGACCTTTTTATTGCACAGGAAGATACTCAACCAACTGAGCCACACCGGCCAGGGCTATTATTTCTTTAATATATTATAGATTTCTTTTTGCAAAATCCAAGTCTTTTTAACTTTGATAAACTCCTTTTTATGACTTTGTATTATGGATTTTTTCCTTTAAAAGTAAAATCTTTGTAATCTTTTAATAGCCAGACATTAGAATCTTGATAGTTTTATTTGGATATCCTTTAAGTAATTGTGATCTTTTCTTCTTTATTGTTTAGTCCAAAAGAAACTCTGCCTTCAAAACCCGTAAAGAAAGAGAAGGAGCAAAGGCCACGTCACTTACTCACGGACCTCCCTCTCCCTCCAGAACTCCCTGGTGGGGATCCATCTCCACCTGACTCTCCAGAACCAAAGGCAATCACACCACCTCAGCAACCATATAAAAAGAGACCAAAGTGAGTTTTTGTAGGGACCTACCTTAAGTACAGCTTTTATTACAGTGAAGAACTTTGGAGCTTAAATCTCACACTTTGTTCTACAACCCACACTAGTAGGATCATAAAAGATTGAGCCTAATGTATATCTATTATTTTATTTTAATGGATAAAAACCTACTACTTAGGAGACCTATTCATCTACATTCACAGATACGTAGCTGTTATTATTTTTTTAGAAAAGCAATAATTTCCCCAATCCAAATATATCACGAACATTGATCCCATTGTATCTTTTGAGTTCATAATATTTAGAGTATTAAAGGAAAAAAAGAAGCCCTTATACTCAGGGTGTGTAAGCCATGTACATATTAATGAAATTAATAGATGTGGGATTTTTTTTCTTTAATCACATAAATTGCCACACCATAAATGTAGTAGAATCTGGGTTTGATCTTCTGATTGTTAGCATTCCTCTCTTAATAAAAAGTTACTTTTCTTGAGTACTTATTATTGCCAAAGTTTTCTATTTTTATTGTAACCCTATGATGTAGGGATTCTTTTCCCATTCTATAGGTGAGTAAGCAAATACTCAATAGAGGTCAGAAACTAAGCAGCAAATCTACTTTATCTTGTGTCCTCCTGAAGTAAAAAAAAAAATCCGTGTTTTAGCCATCGTGAGAGACAGTTTAAACTATTTATTTCATATTATTTAATTCCTGCCTTTTTAATAAAGAAATTCATAGAAGACTCAGGAATTAGAGAAATCATAAAAGAATTTTTTTTTTTTTAGTAGACTTAATTTTAAAAAACAACTTTTTGTTTTGCCATTTTTAGAATCTGTTGTCCTCGTTATGGAGAAAGAAGACAGACAGAAAGTGATTGGGGGAAACGCTGTGTGGACAAGTTTGACATTATTGGGATTATTGGAGAGGGAACCTATGGCCAAGTATATAAAGCCAAGGACAAAGACACAGGTAAATATTGCCACGAAATTTAGATGTCAGGTTAAAAAGTTAGCAATACTGATGTCTTAAGTGGACTTATCAAAAGTAAGTTTTGGAAAAAAAAAAAAGAAGTAAGTTTTGGGTTCTAATTTGGTCTCTAAAAGTTACTAAATAGACTAAAATTTTCCAAAAGAATAGTATAATTATTACAGTTTAAAACCTTCCTCTTTTTCGTTGTCTTTTGTAAATGTTTTATAATAAGCTTGCTTGGAATTTAAGAGAGGGTAAAAATAAAATGTGTAAATTGCTCTTTGTTTGATAAGGGGCTTAGTCCTTGAAGATAAAATAATGTAGTTGAATTATTGGTGTATTTTTTTTTTTTTTTTTTTTTAAATATATTTTATTGATTTTTTACAGAGAGGAAGGGAGAGAGATAGAGAGTTAGAAACATCGATGAGAGAGAAACATCGACCAGGTGCCTCCTGCACATCTCCTAATGGGGATGTGCCCGCAACCCAGGTACATGCCCTTGACCGGAATCGAACCTGGGACCCCTCAGTCCGCAGGCCGACGCTCTATCCACTGAGCCAAACCGGTTTCGGCTATTGGTGTATTTTAATAACCAAAATGTTTAAGCCTAACTGATTATGGGATTTATAAAAATTCAAGTCTTAAAGAAATCAAAGATAAGAAAGGGAACTTAGGGACTTGTTTTTTAAGATATAAAAGCATTAAAATAGGCATTAAGTCAGTCTTTCAGAGCAAGGGCATATATTGACTAGATGGTAGCCAAAAAAATGCTAGTTGATACTATAATAATTTGAATTTATTGTGACAGGAGAGCTAGTGGCCCTGAAGAAGGTGAGACTAGACAATGAGAAAGAAGGCTTCCCAATCACAGCCATTCGTGAGATCAAAATCCTTCGGCAGCTAATCCACCGAAGTGTTGTTAACATGAAGGAAATTGTCACAGATAAACAAGATGCACTGGATTTCAAGAAGGACAAAGGTACAAGCAAAGAACTATGTACAGGGTAGATTAGTACATCTTATTTTTCTTTCTTAGCATATTGTCTGTTTGCATTGTTTATAGTTTTTACTAAACTCCAACTTTTTACTTGAACCCATACCAGAATTAAGATGTCAGTTAGCATATTGCTTTTGTGTTGAATAATGCTTATTTTATAAAATGTCCATTTTTCAGTGTACTCGTATACTTTTAGAAGTTATTGTTAATTATTAAAATTAGTGTTTGCTGTGCCACTTAAAGTCTTTTTTTTTTACAAATTATAATAACAATTATGGAAATTAAAACCCAGATTTATCAGTTACTTTCATTTCTTAAAATTTTTAATTATTTTTAATTATAGTTTACAAACAATATTATATTGCTTTCAGATGTACAACATAGTGATTAGACATTCGTATCCCTTATGAAGTGATCACCACAAGTTTAGTAACTGTCTGTCACCATGCAGTTATTACATTACTAGTAGCCCTGCGCACCAATCCATGCGCCAGTAGCTTGCTGCCTCCCTCCTATAGCTCTCTGCCCACTGCCCCCCCATAGCTTGCTGCCCTGCCCCCTCCTGTAGCTCTCTGCCGCCCGCTTGTAGCTCACTGCCCCACCCTCCTGCTGATCGGTGATCCAGTCGTTATGCCGTCCGTTGTTATGTAACGACCATTTGCATATTACATCTTTATTATATAGGATAGGATTACTGGCTATATCCCCTATGCTGTACATTATATCTTGGTGACTAATTTTATAATTAGCAATTTGTACTTAATTCCTTTCACCTTTTTTTTTTTTTCTCCTTTCACCTTTTTTGCTTATATCCTAATGCCTCACCTATCTGGCAGCCATCAGGTTGTCCTCTGTATCTATGAGTTTGTTTCTTACTCTCATTTTTACATCATCCCTTCTGGTTATTGTTTATGTGCATCCATATTTTTCCATAGTTTTTCACTGATACAGTTTAGAATTCAGTGCAGGTATTTCTAAATCTTCACGTTTGTTTTCCTGGATTTTTAACTTTTGTCTATTTGGGCAATAAAATTGTGGTTTTTTTTGTTCCCGTACTTATGTTTGAAGTAGTCTATATATGACATCTAATATACTTTTATTGAAATAAGTCTGAAGGTTTAGAGATGGGCAGCTGTGAAGAGATGGCATGTGTGAATATAATCTAGAATGTTACAAGAGAATATGATTGGGAGGAAAAGAATGTATAAACTTTGCCCTAGCCGGTTTGGCTCAGTGGATAGAGCGTTGGCCTGTGGACCAAAGGGTGCCAGGTTCGATTCCCGTCAAGGGCACATACCTTGGTTGCAGGCTCCCCTCTGGACCGGGCACTGATCAGGGCTTGTGCAGGAGGCCACCAATCGATGTGTTTCTCTCACATTGATGTTTCTCTCTGTCTTTCCCTCTCTCATCTACTCTCCCTAAAAATCAGTGGAAAAATATCTCCAAGAAATATCCCTGGTTGAAGATTAACCAAAAATAATATACAAACTTATAGTTGTAAAATACGTCAGGGGCCCAGCCCGGCCAGTATTGCTCAATGGTTGAGCATTGACCTATGAAACAGGAGGTCATGGTTCAATTCTGGGTCAGGTCACATGCCAGGGTTGTGGGCTCCATCCCCAGTTAGGGGGGTGTGCAGGAAGCAGCCGATTGGTTATTCTCTCTCACCATTGATGTTTCTCTCTCTCCCTCTCCCTTCCTCTCTGAAATCAATAAAAATATATTTTAAAAAAATAAGTCAGTGGGATGTAATGTACAATATAGGGACTATAGTTAATGATATTGTATTAACTATGTGTACTGACCAGTGATTACTAGACATACTATGGTGATCCCTTCATAAAGTATATAACAGTTGAATCTCACTATGTTGTGTACCTAAAGCTAATATAATATTGTATGTCAACTATAATTAAAAATAAATTTTACAAAAACAGAATTGAAGTATATAAATTTAGAATGTAATGGATTAATCTGTACTTATTTACATAGTCTTAAAGATATTAGCACTAGGGAAGTAGCACCTCTGTAGTTTGGTAGAAGTACTTTTAAAGCAATTAAAAGGGAATTCTGCTTATGTAATAGTATTTAGATAAATTTATGAAAGTTAGATCTGATACTGGGTTTATTTTGGGGAATAATACTCTGAATATTCCATGTTAGAGAGAGAGGAAGGGAGAGGTATAGAGAGATAGAAACATCGATGAGAGAGAAACATCATTGATTGGCTGTCCCCTGCACGCCCCCCACTGGGGATTGAGCCTGAAACTCGGGCATGTGCCTTGACCAGGAATTGAACTGGTATGGATAGATGCTCAACCACCAAGCCACACAGGCCGGGCTAAATTAGTTATTTTTTAAATAATAAAATAATGGATGGATGTGATGCATGCCCATTGTGGAAAAATTGAAAATATCTATATATATAAAAGGCTAATATGCAAAGTGTTTCTCTGCTCCTCTGACGGGTCGCTATGACACACACTGACCATCGGGGCAGATGCTCAATGCAGGAGCTGCCAAGCTGCAGTGACTTGGCAGCAGTGGTTCTCAGGTGACACACCCGAAACCAGAGAGGAGGGAACCTGATTCCTTGTGGGGCTGTATGATTCCACCTTTGGCCGTGGGTTATGTTGTTGCTGGGGCACTATTGGCCCCGAATCTGGTTTACTACACACTTGCATTTGTGTTCCACACCCTATATGACAGCAACTTTGCAGAATGCCCTCTTGCACTCTGAGACCCCTTAAGGGATGTCGGAGAGCTGGTTTTGACCCGATCCTTGCAGGCCAGGCCGAGGGACCCCGCTCACTCTGCAGATGCCCTTCAAGCCACGGCGCCACCCCAGATGTGGCCAGCTGGGAAGGGACTGCGGGAGGTTGACTCCAGGGCATGTCCGGCCCGTCTCACGCAGTCTCGCTCCACTGGCCATTTTCTAATTAATTTCCTTTCAACGTGCACGAATTCATGCACCAGGACACTAGTAGGAGAATAAGAAAAAGAAAATGGCAATCACTTTTCTCTCACTCCAATCCAGTATACCATAGAACCACTATAGTATTAGCATTTTGGCATATTTCTTTCTAGTACTTTATATTACATATATATTCATCTTAACATTACTGGGATCAAATATAGTTAGTGTTTTATAGCTTGTCATAAGCAATTTCTCATATCATTAACATGTTTTAATGACTGTGCATAAAGGTAGATGAATCCAAATTTACTTCATCAGTCACTGTTGAGCAATTAATTGCCAGTTTAAAAATACACAACAGTGCATTGAACATCTTTGTACATAAATCTTTACATTTAGATTTATTTCTTAGTATAGTTTTTGAGACATAGAATTATTTGGTCAAAAGGATTTTCATATTTATTGTTAGATTGCTTTTAAGAAAGAGAGTAATAATTTATGTCCCACCAGTGAGTGTCCATTCCATTTTATCTTCCCTAACATTGAGTACATATTTTTAAAAAATGGTCATCTTGATAGGTGAAGTATATTATTTTGAATTGCATTTCTTATATTTCATCTGAGTTTTTTTCCATGTTTATTAGTTTTACTTATTTTCTCTTTTTTGAGTTGTCCTTTGTCTCCTTATCTTTTACAGTTTTGTGCTTTTCTTATTAATTTGTATGAGGTGGTAGCTAAATCTCTCTAAGATATTCCTTTAATGTAGTAGTTCTTAACTTTTTGGGGTCATGACCTCTTTAAACATGGATCCATTTTTCAAAAAAAATGTTTAATATGTTGCATATATATATCTTTAAAATGTTGTATACTGTTTCAGAGAGTTCGAAGAGTCCTTCAAGCCTACCCCCTAGATTCAGAATCCTTGCCTTTATGTTACCAGGAGACAGGCGTTTAGACCAGATAAATCATTGTCTAACTAGGTCTAGTATTTCTTATGTTTTGATATTTGTCTCTATTATGAACCCTGTTGAAAGTGGCATTATGGTATGGATTTCAAATCTTTTACAGTTCTCTAAAAGTACTTTTTTTATCTGCTTCTAAATTTAGGGAGTTTAAATAGATGATTCATCTTTCTTTCATTACTAAATACTATGAAATTTACTAACAATTTATACTAAATAGACTGTGCTTCCCCCCCTCCCCTCCAGCATATTATGTGAGTCCTATTAATGAATATAAAGATTTCTACAAAAGTAGTCATAGACAGTATGTAACAAAATGGGCATGGTTGTGTGTTACAAATAAAACTGTATTTACAACAGACAAGCAGACTGGATTTGGCCCAAGGTCTATCATTAGCCAATTGACTTAGATCATAAAAGACTAGTAATAATGCAACATGATTGGGGCAGTTGTCTTCCTCAAGACATAGTAGTCTAAAGAGTTCTGGACTAGGAGTCAGAAGATTAATTCAAATAGTTTTGTTACTTGTTATTAGAAAGGGCAAGTTATTCAGCTACTCTGAATTTCAGTTTCTTCGTCTATAAAATTAAGCAGTTGTTCCAGAGGGCCTTATAGTCAACTCCAAAATTATGTTAAAATTTGAAGCATTGTAATTTAATAATCCTTTTTCTATTGGTTTTAATTTTTCTTTTATCCTATGTAGGTGCCTTTTATCTTGTATTTGAGTATATGGACCATGACTTAATGGGACTGCTAGAATCTGGTTTGGTGCACTTTTCTGAGGATCATATCAAGTCATTCATGAAACAACTAATGGAAGGATTGGATTACTGTCACAAAAAGAATTTCCTGCATCGGGATATTAAATGTTCTAACATTTTGCTGAACAACAGGTAACACAGTAAAACTAAATGAGGTTAAGCATTTTTTCCCTTCTGAGCCCCTTAGTTTCAATTAGTTGGGGTTAGCAGTGGTTCCCAAACTTATTTGGCCTACCGCCCCCTTTCCAGAAAAAATATTACTCAGCCCCTGGAAATTAATTTTTTAAAAATTTTAATAGCAGTTACTCATCGCACCCAAATGCACCTGTGGCCATCACCGCCCCCCTGGATCGCTGCAGCGCCCACCAGGGGGCGGTAGCGCCCACTTTGGGAATCACTGGGTTATAGGTAGAGCCAGTCGTACAGTTTTTTGCGTTTACATACACAAATGGTGTTTGTACCTTAGAAACAACTTATAATAGGGGTATCCTGATCTGCAGTCTCCAGACTCAGTGTTGATAAGGAATTAACAGAGGTAGGATTGTAACTTGCAAACATTTAAGGGAATCAAATCATATCCTACAGGACTATTCAGAGAGTTTTTGCCATAGTTAGTAAATAATATTCAAACATACATTGAGTTCTTTCTTTTTTTAATTTAAAAAAATATTTTTTAATTGATTTTAGAGAGGAAGGGAAGGGAGGAGGAGATAGAAATCAATTAAGAGAGAGAATCATTGATTGGCTGCCTCCTATGCCCCCTACTGGAGATCGAGCCAGCAATCTGGGCATGTGCCCTGACTGGGAATCTAACCGTTACTTCCTGGTTCATAGGTTGATGCTCAACCACTGAGCCACTCTGGCTGGTCTCTTCAGAAGTTTTTATCATCTACTTTCTTCCTCTCTGACTGTTTGCCTAAATTCCATTGGTAATATCAGATGTATTATGCACAGTTGTCATTGGTGATAGTCCTATCTATTGAGGAATAAAAAGCAAGTTTGACACTATTAAAATCAGGCCAGTATTTGTTTCTTTAGGAAATTGGGCTGTTTACAGCCACCTTTGTCTGATTCACTCATTGTTTTTTTGTTTGTTTTTTAAAAATATTTTATTAATTTCAGAAAGGAATGGAGAGGGAGAGAAAGATGGAAACATCAATGATGAGAGAGAATCATTGATCTGCTGCCTCCTGCATGCGCCACACTGGGGTTCAAGCCCACAGCCTGGGCATGTGCCCTGACTGGGAATTGGACCTGTGACCTTCAGGTTCATAAGTCTATGCTCAACCGCGGAGCCACACCGGTCGGGCAGATTCACTCATTGTTTTCAACATTTCTGTTTAAAAATTGGACAAACATAAATAGCAATATGAAATGATTCTGACATATTTTTTGGTCTTTGTGGAGTGGGGTGACCAACCATGCAGGGTTACCCAGGACTGTCCTGGTTTCAGTGCTGAAAGTCCTACATAGGGTGGTTGGTTGGTCACTGGAGAGCTCCGAGTTTAGTAGGGGAGCTAAACAAATAAATTGCTCAATTCAATAAACTTTTTATTAAGCCATTTTATTCCTTGAATTTGGGAGCGCCTGGGGAGATCCAGTATAGAGGAATGAATAGGAATTTATCAGGAAGACTGACAACAGAGGGCCGAGTTTCTAGGCAAAATAAATTGCATTGACAAACGCACATAAATGTGAAAATAACATAGCATGTCTGGAAAATGAAAAATCAGTATTGCTAGGGTAAAGCTGGACAGTTGCAAGAACCAATTTAAGGATCTAGTATAAGTCGCTAAGGAGGTTAAACTTCATAAGTGACAGCCACTGAAGGATGTTGGTTCAGTTAATTCTTTGTTTTTAAATTATAAAACTAATGCATTATTTTAAGTTAAAAAATATATAAACTGCATATATTTGTACTTAAATATCTTTTTGAGACAAAACATAGTGTTGAGATTATTTCTTTCTGTTGCTATCTCTATGACCCAGAATTCTCATTAAAGCTGGGCGTAGTTAATTTACATCTATAGTTGTAATGTTTCAAGAACTTGATGGTTATCGGCTTGCAGCTTTCTGGACTATAGTATTATCATAGTTTCTTCTGTTCCTTTTGCTCCTCCATGGGGGATGTTTCAGGCAAGGGAATAACTACAATCCTGCTTGGTGTCTTTTCTGGTTGGTGGGTCAGGCCCCTCCCTATTCCTGATTTCCCACAATCAGGAAATTAAGGAAGCTGGGTGGGATGTAGGAGTCTCATAGTCTAGCTATATGTAGCTTTTGCTCTTCCCATTTAATTCTGTCTACACAGAGACTTCTGGGTGATATTACCTGGAGAGAATGGTAAGGAGACCTCAGCTGGAGAAGAAAGAGAAAGCAGTTGATAAGAGAGGGAGGAGAGCAGGGCTAGTAAGTCATGTGGGAGTTCCAAACTAGCAGTATACATGGATTCAGGAGTTATCAAGCATAGAAAAAATGTCAGAAGATAGAACCCAAGGGAATGGGCAGAGAAAGAGGAAGAAAATAAAGTATATGCCGAAGCCGGTTTGGCTCAGTGGATAGAGCGTCAGCCTGTGGACTGAAGGGTCCCAGGTTCGATTCCGGTCAAGGGCATGTGCCTGGGTTGCGGGCACATCCCAGTGGGAGATGTGCAGGCGGCAGCTGATCGATGTTTCTCTCTCATCGGTGTTTCTGACTCTCTATCTCTCTCCCTTCCTCTCTCTGTAAAAAAATCAATAAAATATATTTAAAAAAAAAAAAGAAAGAAAGAAAATAAAGTATATCACGAATGCAAAATAGGCAAGTTTAAGAAGTGAGTGGCCATAGATGTCCAATGATGTAGACAGATTATAAGACTTACAAGAATGTGAAAATTAA
This sequence comes from Myotis lucifugus, assembly GCF_000147115.1. Taxonomy (NCBI): domain Eukaryota; kingdom Metazoa; phylum Chordata; class Mammalia; order Chiroptera; family Vespertilionidae; genus Myotis; species Myotis lucifugus. Next base: position 447,230 of record NW_005871377.1, read on the forward strand.
AAGGTCAGTGGTGACTGTGGGGTAAGTGGATGGGTAAGACAATTCATAGGAAGGTGATGGTAGATATGTGTCTTTAATTTTATATTTAAGGATACAGAGGTTCGCCGAAACCGGTTTGGCTCGGTGGATAGAGCGTCGGCCTGCGGACTGAAGGGTCCCAGGTTCGATTCCGGTCAAGGGCATGTACCTGGGTTGCAGGCACATCCCCAGTAGGAGATGTGCAAGAGGCAGCTGATCGATGTTTCTCTCTCATCGATGTTTCTAACTCTCTATCTCTCTCCCTTCCTCCCTGTAAAAAATCAATAAAATGTATTTAAAAAAAAAAATTATAAAAAAAAAAAGTTGAAAACTAGAAAAAAAAAGGATACAGAGGTTTGAGTATATTTAAATGCTAATGAAATAGAAAATCAATAAAACTTGAAGATTCAGGAAAGTTTCAGAACAATTTAAAGGAGGGAGGGTCTAGAGGAGTTGGGATCAAAGACACAGGTGGTAGTAGCCACAAATGTAGGTGTTGATTAGCCTTGAACAGGAGAAGAGATTGCCAAACTTGTTCTGTAGTTAAAGGAAGGGGAAGAAGTTATAGGTGCAAAAAGTTTATAGGTAACATGATGGTTTCTGTTTTCAATGAAGGTCATTTACTGAGAGTAGTGGGAAGGGGTGGATTAGGTGCTGGTGGTATTTAGGTCTGGCCTATTTTTCCATAACTATGTCTATTGCCATTTTAACTTTTAGTCTACTATGTGCCTTGAGTCGTGGACCATCTCAGGCTCTCAGAGTAAGATGCCAAGAAATTTGAGGAACCCTTTTTGTCTCATTATAAAACTCAAGTCAGCTATTCCTTTCCATTTTGCTTTTCTCAGAATTTGGTTATAAATTGACCTTTAAAATGTAATGATGTTTGGAGCAAGTATGCAAGATGCCCATAATCTTTACTAGAAATGATTAGAATTGATTTAATGTAAAATTTTGTTGTTACAGGCATACTTTGGAGATTTTGCTAGTTTGGTACCAGATCACCACAGTAAAGCAAATATCACAGTAAAGTGAATCATACAAATTTTTTAGTTTCCCAGTGCATATAAAAGTTATGTTTACACTATACTCTGTTGAGAGTGCAACAGCATTATGTCAAAAAAATGTACATAACTGAATTTTAAAAATACTTTGTTGCTAAAAAATGCTAACCATCAGTTGAGCCTTTAGTGAATCCTAATTTTTTTGCTGATGGAAAGTCTAAGCCCTACTTGCATATAACTGTGGGCTTGCTAGAAATTCTAATTTTGGTGCTATGACCTACTGAATTAGCTTCTTTGGCAGTAGGGCCCAGGATACTTTTAATAAGCTTTCCAAGTGATTTTTATTTCATATTACAGTTTGAAAACCCCTCTAAGGTCATAGTTGTATATCATTACTAGAGGCCCGGTGCACAAAATTCATGCACAGGTAGGGTCCCTAGGCCTGGCTGGCGATCAGGACTGATTGGGGCCTTCTGGCTGCTGACTGGGGCCTTCCTTCGTTCCCTGCTGTACCCTCGTGGTCAGCGCACGTCATAGTGAGTGATCGAACTCCCAGTCTCTCGGTCAAACTCCTGAGGGGACACTTTGTATATTAGCCTTTTATATATATAGATTTTATAGGAAGTGATGGTAATATGTTGGTAGAAGGCCTCATTCATCATAAAAATTGTTAGCTCAGATCAAAGCTATTGTCCCTTTTGAAAAAAATCTGTGATAGCCACAGTGTTGTTTACTTTTTATTATGAAAAAGTCAAATTACAAGAAAAAGTTGAGACTGATATAATTAATTACATATACAATTAACATTTTATTATAGTTGCTTTTATTTTTCTGCTTGAGTTATTTTATTTATTTTGTTTTAAAATATATTTTTATTGATTTTAGAGATGAAAGGAGAGGGAGAGAGAGAGAGAAATATCAATGATGAGAGAGAATCATTGGTCTGCTGCCTCCTGCACATGCCCCACACTGGAGGTCGAGCCCCAAAACCCAGGCATGCACCCTGACCGGGAATTGAACCCTGACCTCCTGGTTCATAGGTCGATGCTCAACCACTGAGCCATGCAGGCTGGGCTCTGTTTGAGTTATTTTAAAGCAAATTACAGACATCATTACATTTGACCCTAAATACAAAATTAATTATTACCTACTAGAGGCCCGTTGCATGAATTCGTGCACGGGTGGGGTCCCTTGACCTGGCCGGCTATCGGGGCCAATCAGGGCCGACCAGCGGGCGGGGTGGGGGGAACCATGGGAGGTTGGGGGTGGGAGTGCACTGACCACGAGGGGGCAGCTTCTTTGTTGAGCATCTGCCCCCTGATGTTCAGTGTGCATCATAGCTACCAGCCGTTCATTCAGTTGTGTCGTCATCTGGTCATAACGGTCACTTAGGCTTTTATATGTATAGATTATCTTCTAACACTCAATCCATATATTTTTTCAGTTATGTCAAAAATATCTTTTGTATACTTAGTTTGGATTTTGAGTTGGATTTAATTGTTAGGCCTCTTAAATCTCTCTTAATCTAGAACAGCCATTTCTCCCCCCTGTAATAAGTATTTAATCATGAGGGTCTAGCCACTGTTTGCCAAGACATGAAGGAACTATTTAGTTGAGTCAAATCCAAAAATTAGTAGTTTTCCCCCCAAAAAAGCCCCAAGGCTTAGTAACCCTAAGGTTACTGGAGTAATCAAAAGAGACTTAACCTGGGAAAGCAGGTTAAAAGCAGAGATTAAAATCAATTTTTGTAAATCCTCTAACTCCTAAATTAACAGTTGACTTTTTACGTATAATTTGGAGATTATTGCTGTTAGTTATGAAAATAATTTATTTTGTTTTACAGTGGGCAAATCAAGCTAGCAGATTTTGGACTTGCTCGGCTCTATAACTCTGAAGAGAGGTGAGACATTTAACAAAATTACATGTGGGAAATAATGCTTTTTATTCTTGGAAATTCTAGTATCCTACAAGTTGCAATAACCGTCAGAGTTCCCTAATTTTCTAAATGTATTACTACCTAGGTTATAGAAAGTAAATTCTGTCTTAAGTTCTTGGATCAGCCTTAAACTAAAATAAATCAACCCAACTTCTACTTTTGAACTGTTAGGTTGCTGTGGAGTTGTTTTGATAGTCCCAACTTCAATTGGCAGCTATTTTTATTTGCATTTAATTGTACAAGTATTTTATATCAGAAGCTATTGTAAATTTATGTCATGATTGTTTTTTACATTTCAGTCGCCCTTATACAAACAAAGTCATTACTCTGTGGTACCGACCTCCAGAACTTCTGCTGGGAGAGGAGCGTTACACACCAGCCATAGATGTTTGGAGCTGTGGGTAAGGCTCCCTTTACTTTTTCTTTTCTTTGTAACTCACGTATTGTTGAACTTGTATCTTGTTCTCTCTCTACATTGATTTTTGTAGCTTTTTTTTTTTTTTTAGTTTAAAAGGATGGGGATAAACTTTTAGCCAAATTTCAGAGAAATCTGTTGTTGAATATTTCTTAATATCAGAGATGCTTTTTATTTATTTTTATTTATTTTATTTTTTTATATTGCCCTCACTAGTCGTTCATTGGACAGTAGCGCAACCCCAAGAAAAAGATGGTTGGCTCAGAGATATTTCATCAATTGTCTTTTTATTTCTTTTAACTTAGTTTGAATTGGGATCCATATACAATCAAATCAGATTCATAGATTGTAATTGATTATCTCAAGTCTTTTAATTATAGATTCTCCCTCTATATCTTTTTTTTTTTTTTTTAATATATTTTATTGATTTTCTACAGAGAGGAAGGGAGAGAGATAGAGAGTTAGAAACATCGATGAGAGAGAAACATCGATCAGCTGCCTCCTGCACATCTCCTACTGGGGATGTGCCCGCAACCCAGGTACATGCCCTTGACCGGAATCGAACCTGGGACCTTTCAGTCCGCAGGCCGATGCTCTATCCACTGAGCCAAACCGGTTTCGGCCCTCTATCTACCTTGAGTCCCCTTATCTCCTTGACAATTTCCTTAGAAGAAACTGGGTCATTTATTCTATACAGTTTCCCACAGTCTGGATTTTACTGATTGCATTCTTGTGTTGTTGTTTGTTTGTTTTTTACATGGTTCTCTATTTCTCTCATTTTCTGTATATTGTAGTGAATTTAGGTTTGATTTCCAATCACCCACTGACCTTGAAACTACTTTACAGGTGGTTTTGAGTACTTCTGACAGATTATCAAAATGGTACATCAGAGTTGCAGTGGGGGGAGAGGGGGCAGTGAGAGCCTCTGCCCAGAGGACAGGCAATAACTATGTACATTATCTGTAAAAATTTGAAAACAACAAAATAATCCACTACAGATTAGTCTGCCCTTTTTTTAAAAATATTTTTTTTTATTGATTTCAGAGAGGTAGGGAGAGGGAGAGAGAGATAGAAATGTCAATGATGAGAGAGGATCATTGATTGGCTGCCTCCTGCACACCCCCTACTGGGGATTGAGCCTGCAACCTGGGCATGTGCCCTTGACTGGAATTGAACCTGGGACCCTTCAGTCTGCAGGCTTATGCTCTATCCACTTAGCCAAACCAGCTAGGGCTAGTCTGCTTTTTATTATCACCTTATATAGGCAATTCTGGTAAAATATTTATTCCTACTAGGGTAGATTTACACACATATATACACCACTTTACATAACATATAATTTTCTCTTTTTGAAATGTTATCAGCTGTTAATGATCCACATCCATTAATTCATTTGTGGTTGTTTTGTGATGGTGATATTCTAATTATATCATTCCTTTCTGGAATAAATATAACATATCTATTTAGCTAACCTTAGGTACAAATGATATGGAAAAGGTAGGGATAAAGGTTTAATTCTTTTATTTACCATTTTCAAGATAAAGAGGTGGTTTTCTAGCATTCTCTAAAGATAACCAAAGAGAGGGCTTGAGGGGCTTGTTTTTTAGTTTCATTCCGAACTCATGGGATTAAACATATTTGATATGTGTTAATCCATTATAGTTATCATCCTTATTCCTGTTCAAACTGTCCAGTCTTTAGGGAGTTTATTCAGGTTAATTCTTGAGTCTTTTTGATACATTCATAGTAGTCTTTGATAGCCTTCCTTGTTTTCTGGTCCCAGGCTCATCCTATTTATTTATTTATTTATTTATTTATTTATTTTAAATATATTTTATTGATTTTCCACAGAGAGGAAGGGAGAGAGATAGGGATTAAACATATTTGATATGTGTTAATCCATTATAGTTATCATCCTTATTCCTGTTCAAACTGTCCAGTCTTTAGGGAGTTTATTCAGAATCGAACCTGGGACCCCTGAGTCCGCAGGCCGACGCTCTATCCACTGAGCCAAACCGGTTTTGGCGGCTCATCCTATTTATTTCCTTCCCCAGACCTCGTATCAGCCATTTCTCTAAATAGTCTTAGTTCCTTTTCATTGAAAATAATATTTACAGTTTGTTTGTGAGAGGAATAGACATTTTACATGGCCCATGTTCATTAATTGTTTCTTATGCTGTATGACTTATGCATACATTCCACTGTCCTTGACCTGAATGCTTTAGGATTTTGACATACATACTTTCAGTGGACCATAACACTTTTCCCCATTTTTTTCCTTTTATTTCATTCTTTAAAAGGAGCATTGCAAGGGTTTTATTTCAAAATTCAAAAGGGTGAGGGAGAAAGAGAATATAATTTCTGTGGTAGCTTACTCAGATGAAATGAAGCTTTAGTTAAATATACTGATTCAAGCTGGGTATGTCTGTGTTCTGGACTATTTGCTTTAACAGTATTTGCATTTAAATTGTCACAACTAGCCCTTACTGGTTTGGCTCAGTGGGTAGAGCTTCGGCCTGCGGAATGAAGGGTCCCAGGTTCGATTCCGGTCAAGGGCATGTACCTTGGTTGTGGGCACATCCCCAGTAGGGTGTGTGCAGGAGGCAGCTGTTCGATGTTTCTCACTCATTGATGTTTCTAACTCTCTATCCCTCTCCCTTCCTCTCTGTAAAAAACCAATAAAATATATTTTTAAAAAAAATTAATAAATAAATTGTCACAACTAGACTCTAAAGGTAACTTCCCATTCCATTAAGATGCAGGTTGGGGCGGGGGGGGGGGCAGTTCATAGCTCTTTTGGTATTATTATTTTAGTCTCTGCAACCTGCCACGTTAGTGTAGTAGCAAAGTGTTGGATACATAGTGATGTTTTCCCCACCAAAGAACTGGAAACTGAAATTTAAAAAGCCACAAAAACAAAATTTGAAATTAAAATTATAGAAAATTAGACTTTCTTTAAAGCCCAGTGACTCATTGAACTGAGATTTTATTTGACTTTTGTGAGCTTACTACTTTGGTGATCCATGGTAGTCTTCTCTGAAGATACTTTTGTAGAATGCTCTTTTCAGAGACTCGCTAGAGCAGTTCAATTTGAAATTCTGGGGAGAAACTAGAAAGACTAGTACAACAAATTATACCTAGAGTCTGAAAACACAGCTGGGTTTGTTTGTTTGTTTTTTCCTTCAGCCTTTTATTTTATCAGTTGTGACAGCACTGTATTTGGAATTTGATTTGGCAATTAATGTTAGAAACATAATTAAATTTTATTTTACTTTTTTATCTCTTGATAAGGTTCGTAAGAATTTGTCATTTGAGGTTAACAAATACAAATAGAAAGGTACTAATAACTTTAAGAGCTAGGTTTGTTTTGCTTTCTTAAATTTAATCAAGCCAGATAATTTTAAAGTGAAACTATGTAAACATTGGTTTTGTGAGTATTTTTGAATAAATCTCATTTCAACGCACATACTAGAGAAAAGATTCTTTTTTTAAAATATGTTTTTATTGATTCGGAGAGAGGAAGGGAGAGGGAAACATTGATCAGCTGCCTCCTGCATGCACCCTATTGGGAATTGAGCCCGCAACCTGGGCATGTGCCCTGACCTGGAATTGAAACTGCGACCTTTTGATGCATGGGACGTTGCTCAACCAACTGACCCACCTGGCCAGGGCTCCCACTTTTAAAAAAATGAAGTATTTCACACATACAAAAAAATATAAAGTATTTATATAAATTTTTCCATTTGTTTTTAAGTTTATTTTGAAATAATTTCAACTGTACAGAAAAGTTACTAGAACAGTACAAAGAACTTTACTATAGCCTTTGTTTAGATTCGTTAAAATTTTTTCACCTTTTAATTGAAGTGTATAAAACATATTGTATACCAGTGAAACCATCAAAAGTTTATATCACCTCCAAAAATTTCCATGTAATCTCTCTCCTGTCCCCACCATCCCATTCCTAGGCAATCACTGTTCTGCTTTCTATCACTATTATTGATTTCCATTTCTAGAATTTTATACAAATGGAATCATACAATGTATGCTCTTTTTTCCTCTTGCATCTTTTACTCAGCATAATTATATTGAGATTCATTCATATTAGAGTCACTAATTTTTAACATCTTGCCACATTTGCATGTATGATGTATATACATATATATAATATATACATAGAATAAAATGTGTTTATAAATATACTGCATTTTTTTTCAGAACTATTTGAAAATAGTTGTATATATCATGCTCCTTTCCCTCTTAATATTTAATGTACATTTCCTAAGAACAAAGATATTCTCTTAAACCAGAGGCCCAGTGCACGATAATTCGTGCACTCAGGGGGGTGGTCTCTCATCCTGGCCTGTGCCCTCTCACACTCCGGGACCCCTTGGGGGATGTCCACCTGCCGGCTTAGGCCTGCTCCCCGGGGGATCAGGGCCTATTTGGCAGTCAGACATCCCTCTGGCAGCCCAGGAGCCCTCGGGGGATGTCTGAATAACAGCTTAGGCCCGCTCCCCACCATTAGTTGGACTTCCTTAGCGCAGCCACGGAGGCAGGAGAGGCTCCTGCCACCACTGCTGCACTGGCCAGCCATGAGCCAGCTGCTGGCTGAGAGGCACTCCCCTTGTGGAAGTGCACTGACCACCAGGGGGCAGCTCCTGCATTGAGCATCTGCCCCCCGGTGGTCAGTGCACATCATAGCGACTGGTCGTTCCTGGTCGTTCTGCTATTGGGGTCAATTTGCATCTTACCTTTTTATTATATAGCAGTGGTTCTCAACCTTCCTAATGCTGCGACCCTTTAATACAGTTCCTCATGTGGTGGTGACCCCCAACCATAAAATTATTTTCTTTGCTACTTCATAACTGTAATTTTGCTGCTGTTATGAATCGTAATGTAAGTATCTGATATGCAGGATGTATTTTCATTGTTACAAATTGAACATAATTAAAGCATAGTGATTAATCACAAAAACAATATGTAATTATATATGTGTTTTCCGATGGTCTTAGTGACCCCTGTGAAAGGGTCATTCGACCCCCAAAGGGGTCACAACCCAGAGGTTGAGAATCGCTGTTATATAGGATAATCACAGTACAGTTATCAAATTCAGAGAATTTAACATGGTTAGATACACTATATTTAATAGAGTGCTTTAGCTTACATTTCATATCCTCATTTTGTCAACAATGTTCTGGAAACAATACCTTACCTGATAAGAGGATCCAATCCAGTATCCAGTTGCTATTATTTATTCTGGAACAATTCTTTAATATTTCTTTGTCCTTCATGACATTTACATTTTTTAAGAATACAAGACTAGTTACTCAATAGGTTCAGGTTATGAATTTTTGGCTGGAATACTCCATACGTGTTCTTTTCAAGTATCACATTTGTTTGCTTCTTATTAGTGATGTTAATTTTGGTCATTTGGTTAAGGTGTTGTCTGCCTCCCACCACAAAATAGTTATTAGTTTTCATGTTGTAATAAATAATAATTTTTATTATGTTTAATTTTTCTAGTTATTAGTAATAAATAACATTTATTATATATTATATATATTTATTATATAAATAATAAATAAGTAATAAATTTGTGGAGAGATATTTGGAGATTGTAAATATGTCAATCTAGTTTTGAAAGGCTTTTTCAAAATGATAAAGGTATTTAAGCATATTGTATCTAAGAGTCTTATTGAAACTGATCTTGGCTTATGACAATAACCTTTTTTAAAAAAAAAAACACAAATAGTGCTAAGAGGACTATAGTATAGGGCAGCGGTCACCAACCTTTCGGACCTCACAGACCACCAGTGGTCCATGGACCACCGGTTGGCGACCACTGGTATAGGGCACATTCCATAGAACAGATAAATGAACAACGCTAATACATATTCTCTGTATAGGAACTGCTGAGCATCCTTGTAAAATTGAAGTGTGGGGTTTTTAGTCTTATTTTCTTAATTTACAATGGAAGTGTTACAAAGGGACTCTTTTATTTTTTTATTTTTTATTTTTTTTAAGGAAAGGACTCTCGACTCTCTCTGCTAATATATAGGCTGTCCTTTATAGGTGGCAAGGGTTTTTTTTACCTGCTGGTAAATTTAAATCCTTTATACTGTCTAGTTTTAGTGCAAGAAATATTTTTTTTATGCAACTCAGACACTGCAGTTTAGGGCTAATTTACAACCTGGTATATATACCATAAAAGTTTATTGAGACACACTATAAATAGCTTCCAGGGATTTCTCTTCTGACCTCTCAGTTTTACTCTTTCTAGATGCATCCTTGGGGAACTGTTCACAAAGAAGCCTATTTTTCAAGCTAATCTGGAGCTGGCGCAGCTAGAACTGATCAGGTACAGCTGTGCATGTGCTCTGAGTGTCCAGGTGTGATAGGCGATCACATCCTCTAATTCCTAACACTTTTCAGTTATTTTACTAAATGATTTTATGCTCCTTATGTCCAAGTAAGTTTCTCTTCACTCAATCAGGTTTACCATATATTTTGTCATGTGCTCTATATGTAAAGAAGTTGTATTCCACCTACTCTTTAGGTCTTACTTTGCATGTTTTTTATTCTTCATGTAAAAGCATGCCATTTTTAGGATAGTTATTTCATTCTTAGGTTAATTAAGATCAAATTTATTTAGCACACATTTTATTGAATCTGTTTTGTAATAATTTCCTTTCTCTGTTAAACTTTAGGATTCAGAGATAAATAAGATAGGTCCCTGCCTTCAAAAAGCTCAGAGTTTAATAAGTGATAAAACATGTAAACAGATAATTATAAAATAGAACCTGTAATAGAGGGTTTCAGGAAGACCTGGGATTGGGATAGAATTTGGATTGTTTTATTCAATAAAATTAAAGGAAAGAATATAGCAGGCTAATGTAAACTTTTTAAAAGGTGGTATATAACTTATTATTTGTTATGAAGTAAACTCAATTTTCCATTAAAATTTTCAGTCTTGGGCTCTCTTCTGCCAGTTTTTCTTATATGGACATTTTAGGACCAGCTCAGCCCTTTGTAATTAACACTAACTGAACTGAACAGAATTGGTACTGAAAACCTCTGTGGAGGATTAAAAACATGTTTATGAAACCAAATATGTTGTGGTTTATTTTAGGTAGTTGTGCCAGTATTTTCTCTTCATTATCTTGTAACCAATTCTTTCTGTCCTATTCCTTTTGTCCTTAAAGCAGTGAGGCCAGGTTTTTCTTTCTGCATGCCCTCTAATTTAATAAGCTCTTGGGAGGTAATCGTTTCTGCTTCTAGAATCTCCAGAATTCATGATGCTGACGCACTTACTTCCTTGTTCTTGCTTTCTGCTTTGTTTTCAGTCGACTCTGTGGTAGCCCTTGTCCAGCTGTGTGGCCTGATGTTATCAAGCTGCCTTACTTCAATACCATGAAACCGAAGAAGCAATATAGAAGGCGTCTACGAGAAGAATTCTCTTTGTGAGTTTGGCAAAAATGTGCATCTGTTTTCTATGTTTGATTGGTGTTTGGTTTGGACTTGGCTTTTTCCTGGCCTAGGGAGTTAGTGTTGTCCCAATTTATTATGGCAACACATCATAGGAAAGCATTTTATTTTTAACGAAGTTCTGTCACAGCCTTTTGGTAATTTTCTCTTTTGAAGGCTTTTCAGCGGTTCTCAACCTGTGGGTTGTGATGCCTTTGGGGGTCGAACGACCCTTTCACAGGGGTCGTCTAAGACCTTCGGAAAACACATATATTACATACTGTTTTTGTGATTAATCACTATGCTTTAATTAGGTTCAATTTGTAACAATGAAATTGGGGATCACCACAACATGAGGAACTGTATTAAAGGGTAAAGTTGAGAACCACTGCTTTAGATGATAGAAAACCATTTTATTTTGAACATTATATATATTTTTTCAGTCTTTTTTATCTTACCAAGACAAAAAGAGAATGTAATTGCTGGTTTCATGTTTTCTAACCTGTTATAGCACTTAAATCCTGTGTGGAGCCCTAGCCGGTTTGGCTCAGTGGATAAAGCATCGACCTGCGGACTGAAGGGTCCCAGGTTCCATTGCAGTCAAGGGCACATGCTTGATCCCCATTGTAGGGCATGTAGAAGGCAGCTAATCAATGATTCTCTCTCATCATTGATGTTTCATTGATGTTTCTATCTCTCTCTCCCTCTCCCTTCCTCTCTCTCCTCCCTTCCTCTCTGAAATCAATAAAAATATGTTAAAAAAAAATCCTTTGTGGAAGAAAACCTGATTGCTTGTCTAGCCACCTTCCAACTCCCTTTCCACAGTTTTATGTGAAACTGGAAATTCAGAGCCTTTGACACAAGGTTACAGGTTCAAGAATTATGTGGTTGTTGTGAACTTGTCCTTTCTCTCTTCCTTCCCACAGCATTCCTTCAGCAGCACTTGATTTACTGGACCACATGCTGACACTAGATCCTAGCAGACGTTGCACAGCTGAGCAGACCCTACAGAGTGACTTCCTTAAAGATGTCGACCCCAGCAAAATGGATCCTCCAGAGTAAGTGCTGATGGATCCTCCATGTAGTGACCTTAAACCTCCTTCTCAAGCCTAGGAGATGAGAAACTCAAAGTAATAGACATTTAAGAGGAACTGCAAATGGTCCTATGCCAAATGGAGCGGTATCCTCAAATAGGGTTATGACTGGTAAGAGCTTTTATTGCTCTATGTTGTGTGTTTTTTAAAAAACAAGGCATAGATTTAGATATGATATTTGTTCTAATTTGACTCAAGCTATCTTGTGTTCCTGGATCCCAGCATATTTTCATATAGAGCCTCTTTGAACATATTTCTTCTAGTTTTTGCTATTAACTATTCCATCTGCTTGAATCCCCTATGTCTATGGTGACCATGTATATTCCACACTTACAAGGACAGTGCTAATTTTAAGTTTGTATCACTGTCAGGTCAGATGTCCTGAGTTTAGAAAATGCAGTCTTTGAAGGTGTCTCTCTTTCATTAGACTTTTATGAATTTCCTTATTCTCCAAGATCCTCAGAGTTCTACAGTCACATCTCACATTCTGGCAAATAAGTCTCTTCACATTTATCACTGACAGCATTTTCGGACATTTCTTCTTTACAGAAAGACTACCTTAAAGAAATGAATGGAATGTTAGTACATGAGTAGGTACTAACTACAAATCTGATTGTTCCAAAGAAATTTACTGCACTAAAATTTTGATACATAAATATTGATTGAAATACATAAAGCATTTTACTGAAATTTGGGGACTCTTGCCATAGAGAGATTTTTGGTTATGGTAATCCTTATTGTAGTAAGATTTGACCTACTAGGACTGTTTGCATTATCATGGGAAAGTCTGAAAATATATTAAAATATTTTAATAAACCCTATAAATGAAAATATCCAGTAAAGGAAATTCAGTGGGCAGAAAGAAGAAGTTTTGTTTTGTTTTTATCTTCACAGACCAAGTAACACATAAATTGATTTTACACAGAGGGGATTTCATCATGATATGCTTATGTTATTCCAAAATTTAAATCACCACTTTGCCTGGACTCTTTGTAGCTATTAACAAGCCAATCATCTCCGTGCTATTTATTCCCAACTGAAACTTGACCAATAAAGTTCTCTTTTATTCTTGTTATATCAAGCAAGAACTATAAGACTTAACTACTTGGCAGGAGTATGAGCATTTTTATAGCAGGTGTTGTCTCTGATATTAGCAAAATCCTCATTCTCACTGTAGAAGTCTTTTAGGCTTTTGGACTTCTACTTCCTCAGACTATTATATGCCATGATTCCTTTTACACTATTACTATTTATTTACTAACTTCTCTGGCTATTTTTATGGTTTCCTTATTCTTTCCATTTCCCACTGCTCTTTGCCTTCCCATTTTAATCCCTCTTTCTTCGGTTTACTCACTGCCACATTCCCACACACATTTCCCCTTTGCTTTGTCTTTTTTCAGCCTCCCCCACTGGCAGGATTGTCATGAATTATGGAGTAAGAAACGGCGACGGCAGCGACAAAGTGGTGTTGTGGTAGAAGAGCCACCTCCATCCAAAGCCTCTCGAAAAGAAACTACCTCAGGGACAGGTGCTGAGCCTGTGAAGAACAACAGCCCAGCACCACCACAGCCTGCTCCTGTCAAGGTGGAGCCTGTGGCTGGGGATACAATAGGTCAGTGCTGGGATAGAGACTTTGTGCTTCTTTTAAGCACATTTTGGCAGGTTTTAAAGGTTAAATGCAAGGATGTGTGTGTGTTTTAATTTTTAGTCAGTGAAGCATTAATAAAGAGGTTGGTGGTCTGATTATAGGGAAAAGGAGATAAACCAAGTTTTGTACCCGTGGTCTAGAACTACAATAGATGTATTTTCTATTCCTGAAGTAAGGAATACTATATCTCAGTTAGATGTAGGGTATAAATCAGTGAATTAGGTGAGCCAAATTTAATTTAAGGTTAGTTCACCATGGATCTCTAAAACATAATTTGAAGCCCTGTATATTTTGGTTTGATAATACCTTAGAAACCAATGATGTTAAGTCACAATTGCTAAATGTAGTTAGTTCTGTAGACTGTTATCTGATTTAAATATATATAAAATTGTATAATAATGAACTATTATAACAAAGTAGTTCTTCTGCGGGAACAATAATTTTTCTGAACTATAGATATTTTTTCCTTGGCTCACTTTCCCTTCCCTGTCCACCTACAACAGTAATTTTCAATGCTGACTACACATTAGAATCATCCAGGAAGCTTTAAAAATAAACACCCCTGAATAATTGCCAGATTTCTAGGGATAAATAAAGGTTAAATGAAATAACTTTAAAAAAAATATATATATATATATATATATATATATATATATATATATAATATATATTTTTAATGGATTTTTTTAACAGAGGAAGGAAGGGGAGGAGGGATAGAGGAGTTTAGAAAACATTGATGAGAGAGAAACATCAATCAGCTGCCTCCTGCACACCCCCCACTGGGGATGTGCCCGCAACCAAGGTACATGCCCTTGACAGGAATCGAACCTTGGACCCTTCAGTCTGCAGGCTGACGCTCTATCCACTGAGCCAAACCAGTTAGGGCTAAATGAAATAACTTTTACTTACAATACAGAGATATTTGAGTTAGTCCATGAATTTTTACTTATTTTTAGAACTTTAAAAAAAAATGCTTTTATTGATTTTTAGAGAGAGAGGAAGGGAGAGATAGAAACATTGATCGGCTGCCTCCTGCACGCCTTCTACTGGGGATTGAGTCTGCAACCCGGGCATGTGCCCTTACTGGGAATCGAACTAGTGACCTCTTGGTGCATGGGACGCTCAACCAACTGATCCACACCAGCCGGGCGAGTCCATGCATTTTTAAGCAATAATATAAAGAAGAACAAAATGTGGCCCTGGCTGGGTAGCTCAGTTGGAGTATCATCCCAAGGTTGTGGGTTCCATTCCTAGATGGAGCACATGCAACCAATGAGTGCATAGATGGGTAGAGTAGCAGATCCATGTTTCTCTCTCCCTCTCTCCCCTCCTCCTCTTCCTCCTATTCCCTCTCTCTAAAGTCAGTAAATTAAAATAAAAGAATAGCAAATTGTGTCATGACGATTTGAGGCATGAAAAATGAGACATTTTTAATGAAATTTCATTCACTGGATATTATAAGTTGCTATTGCCAATTGAAGAATGCAGAGGTCTTTGCCCTGCCTCATCCTCTTATATTGTCTTCACTCTCTCTCCACAGGCCTTGGTGACATCACACAACAATTGAATCAAAGTGAATTGGCAGTATTATTAAATCTGCTGCAGAGCCAAACTGACCTGAGCATCCCTCAAATGGTACAGCTGCTTAACATCCACTCCAACCCTGAGATACAGCAGCAGCTGGAGGCCCTGAACCAATCTATCAGTGCCCTAACAGAAGCCACTTCCCAGCAGCAGGACTCAGAGCCCATGGCCCCAGAGGAATCTGTGAAGGAGGCACCCCCAGCTTCAGTGGTCCAGCCTTCAGCAGAACAGAAGACCCCTGAAGCTTCAAGCACACCAGCTGACATGCAGAATATGTTGGCAGTTATCTTGAGTCAGCTGATGAAAACCCAGGAGCCAGCAGGCAACCTGGAGGAAAACAACAGTGACAAGAACAGTGGGCTACAGGGGCCCCGAAGAACTCCCACAATGCCACAGGAGGAGGCAGCAGGTAAACAGACCGGTCATGAATCTCATTGAGCTCAGGTGCTGTTGATCCTCTTAAAAATCTCTTTAACATTTTCTTTTTCACATCAATGGCATCGGTTTCAGTTTTTCTGTAACCTAGTCTACAGGAGAACATACCAACAAGTGATGTATTTCTTGTCTGGCTTCTTTTATTTAAATCTCAAAGCTTTTCAAAGCACCTTTTCATATACTGATTATTTTTCCATTTCTTAGGAGGTAGGTAAGTAAAGCCCCTGTGTTCTAACCCACAGAAACCACAACCATAGCTAGTGATGTATTTGAACTACTGTGTATATGGTGGCCAACTAACTCTTGAAAATCTGCCTTCCAAACAAACCATCAGATTGTGCAAATAGGCAGTGATACTCTAGTGTAGTGGATGCTGGATACCAGAGTCTTGCTTGGAAGATTTATTCAAGAAAACCCTAATAAAACGTCATTGTTATCTCATGAAGAATAATTTGGGAATATTTCTAAATAGATAACACCATACATTTATTTTTTGGGATATTTCTAAATAGATAACACCATACATTTATTTTTCAAAAATTAATAGCATATAAAAGTGATTCCTTTAAAATATGTGTTTTTGAAAGAGACAATTGAATGGATTTTAGCTTAGGAAATGATCATTATATAAAGGAAAAAAAAACTTACAAAAGGAAATACGTTTGTTATACCTTGATCTCACATGACCACAGCATGCACTTTATTAGAAGGAAAAGAAGTTCTGATCAATTCTGATTCAGTCTGTTTGCAAAATCTTTATTTATCTAAAAGTGTTTTCAACTCCTTGGAAATTTTTGCTGTCCATGAAGAGCCCATGAATTGGGGAATGAGAAGAGGTACAAGGGTTGAAGAAATTCACTAACCTTCAACTTCAGGGTCCTGCATTCACATTTCATATGGGATGGTGCAGAAAGTATATGCCTTATTTCCACTGGTATAGAGTCAAATATAGAAGCTACTTTTCATATGTAAAGCTTTTTAAAACTGGAAGATAACATAAATAAAATTAGCCCTTATATTTTACAGATAGGGAAACTGCAATCCAGCAAATTTAAATTAGCCTGCTTATTTAAAAAAAAAAAAGCCTGTTGATGGTCCCACTGCTGGAACCATATTATTGGCAGAGCCAGAATTTAGAACTTGTGTACCCTTTTAATGTGTTTCTTAATTCACTTTGCTATTCTGTCATCTGATTTCAGTTGACTCCAGGACATGGAATAACAGAGAAAGCTAATCTAGAATTAAAGGAGGCCTCTTTGTATCATCTCTCATACCCCCGCAAAAAAAGAAAAAAAAAGAAAAAGAAAAAATAGCTATAATCAAAATACCTGAAAGAAATGGTTCAAATTAAATAGCATAATGATTGAAAGAAATTCACTCAATAATTGAGCCAACAAGCTATCAGCTAAATGATGAAATTGAACCAAAATTAAGGCCTAGCCTATGGTAAAAAATTGTTGAATTTACTTTTCAGAGGAGAATAAAAATGGCACTCCTAATTATTAGTCACCCCTGGATTAACCAGCTGGTGTCTCCTGTGTCTCTCCTGTTGTTCCTCCCCTGCTGCCTCTTGCGGCCATTTTACTGTTCATTAGTTCTTCCACCAGAGGGCAGACTAAATAAGCTGCAGAAGGTGAAAATCTATCACTTTGGCTACTGTTTGGCGTCTCTATACTTGTTGGGAAAGGGTTATGGTTGAAAACTGATGAGTCAAATAAAGTTTTAAAGTTATTTGTACCTTTCATTAACACCTCCTTCCATTAGTACAGACTGTTAAAGATTGGCAATATTGTTAACACTAAATTTTACAACAGTATGATATTTTAAATGTGATCTTTATTTTTAATTCCTTTAAGAAGTTTTATTAGTCCTGGGTGGGTGGCTTAGTTGGTTGGAGGTCATCCTGTACACAAAAAGTCGTGGGTTCGATTCCTGGTCAGGGCACGCGCCTAGGTTACAGGTTCATATGGGAGGCAACCAATCGATATTTCTCTTCTCTCTCTCTCTCTCTCTCTCTCTCTCTCTCTCTCTCTCTCCCTTCTTCTCTCTCTTAAGTCAATGAAAGCGAGGATTAAAAACAAAATTTTATTAACCTTACTTTAATAGTTTTTTACAATCAATCTGCTTTTGCTACTTTGAAATAGTTTTCATCCTCATACATGTAAAAAATTTGAGCTCAAAATATGACTTTATATTATTGAAACAACGAGGCTAATTACATAAAAGACAAACTTCAAATGTGAATAGTAGTATATCTGGAAAAGTTTAAGTTTAGTTTTGCTCACTTTTGCAGTTGGGTATCTTTAAAGTCATTTTCTCTCAGCATTAAAAATAAACACATACACACACACACACACAAAAAAAAAAAAACCCACCACCAACAACCTGGTGTCTGTTTCATGTATTGTCCAAAAAATACTTTAAAAACTAATCAGTACTGTGATGTTTTTATGTAGTGAGATATGTAGCGTTGGCAGCAAAAATCTCTGAAGTCTCTAGATGTTTGTATGTAGTTCAGTTAGCTCTCCTTTTTTAGGATGTCTGCTTTTCAGGTTGTGAATTTTCCATAGCTAATTTTTTTGTCCTTAAATTCATTTTTCCTACCACCTAGTCAACCAGCCAGTGTGTCAACAAGTTACTTGAGCAGGTACTGTATATAGGGTGACCAGCTTGTCTCTGTGCAATCCTGATTTTAAAAGTGAAAGTTGGCAATTTGGGAACCCTCTCAGTCCTCGGTAAATTGGGACTGTTGGTCGCCCTTATTTGTATGTTACATAGAGCATCTGACCTCATCCTTCCACTGCATAACTTCACAATTTTGTAGTGTTTTCATCTGCATGCTCATATTTACTTTTTTATCTTTGCAAAATATAATTGTGGTAAATATGCTACCAAAATATCTAATTATAACTAAAAACTACTTTTTCCTTGTCTGAGGAATGACTTTATATTACTAGCTCAGATAATAAGAATTGACTATATGTATATTTCAAAATATAGGGAACGGAAAATCAATCATTTGGAAGATATCCCAAAACATTACGCCTTTTTTTCAGCAGTGTAACTTCCAACTCTCTAAATGTACTGTTTTGACTGTACTTGGTT
This sequence comes from Myotis lucifugus, assembly GCF_000147115.1. Classification (NCBI taxonomy): domain Eukaryota; kingdom Metazoa; phylum Chordata; class Mammalia; order Chiroptera; family Vespertilionidae; genus Myotis; species Myotis lucifugus. The sequence continues at coordinate 465,930 of NW_005871377.1, forward strand.
TTTTTATGTTCTCAAACTCATGCCATTTTATATCTCTACCCTGCTGTCTTGGCAGGAGTTCATTTTCAGACAGTGATTGGCATGCTTGGGCAAATTTAGCCAGCAGTGGGGGGAAAAGTCTGGGGAGTTTAGAAAGACAAAGATCTTTGGAAAGACAGAGTATAATATTAGTTTAATACATTTCTAAATACTCAGTTCTTGTCACTGTCTCCAAGATAAACAGATGTTTATCAACAGCCCATTCTGCATGACATTGCTATAGTAATTTTTCTTATAGCATGGAAAAAATGCAGGAGGTTGGGAAACAAAAAAGAAAGTTATTATAGATTACTTTAGTCTTTATAATTACTATAACATAGGAAGCTGAATGACAGTATGGTGGTTAATATTCCATTCTTCAAAATGTGGTTATGGGGAGAGGGACTGAAGTTTGGAGAATCAAGTGTATATTTATACATGATGATAATGAAAGGTTTTTTACTTTATTTCATCTCTCTTGTATGTTCCTTAAGTTCTATTTCAGGTGTTAACATTATTATTAAGCATTCTGTAAAATGTGTTAGCTAAGTCCATGCAAGGTCTCCATTGTACAGCAAATATTATGTCTTAGAAATGTGACCACAGCATGTATATTGTTCCCTCTCATCTTCCTTCTTTCTACTTTATTTTCATTAATGTTTTGATTCAACAGCAAAAAGGGGCAGGAAGGCTGCCAACAGCCTACATTATTAGAACAGTTCCTTAAAGAAGGAAATGGAGGAAATCTCAGACAAAAATCAGAAAAATATTTGAAACATATGATCTTTTTACAACAGCTGTTAGATCCAGAATGCAACTGTTTTGCTTTTAATCACTTGATTTTATTTATAAATTGAAATTTCCTGATCCCAAGATTTTATTCTTTATATATATTTGGTTACTTGTATTGATATATGTTTATGTTGGGTAGTATTTGTGTGTGTGTGAGTGTGTGTATGTATGTATGTGTTTATAATCACATGTGATTTTTAAGATGGTGTTAAAAGAAGTAACCCTTCCACAGCATGTCCTCCTCACATTCTTCCACCAGAGAAGAGGCCCCCTGAGCCCCCTGGACCTCCACCGCCGCCACCTCCACCCCCTCTGGTTGAAGGCGATCTTTCCAGCGTCCCCCAGGAGTTGAACCCAGCCGTGACAGCCGCCTTGCTGCAACTTTTATCCCAGCCTGAAGCAGAGCCTCCTGGCCACCTGCCACATGAGCACCAGGCCTTGAGACCAATGGAATACTCTACCCGACCCCATCCCAACAGGACTTACGGAAACACTGATGGGCCTGAAACAGGGTTCAGTGCCACTGACACTGATGAACGCAACTCTGGTCCAGCCTTGACAGAATCCTTGGCCCAGACCCTGGTGAAGAACAGGACCTTCTCAGGCTCTGTGAGCCACCTTGGGGAGTCCAGCAGTTACCAGGGTACAGGGTCAGTGCAGTTTCCAGGGGACCAGGACCTCCGTTTTGCCAGGGTCCCCTTAGCATTACACTCAGTGGTCGGGCAACCATTCCTGAAGGCCGAGGGAAGCAGCAACTCTGTGGCACATGCAGAGACCAAATTGCAAAACTTTGGGGAGCTGGGGCCAGGAACCAGTGGAGCCAGCAGCTCAGGAGCAGGCCTTAACTGGGGGGGCCCAGCTCAGTCTTCTGCTTATGGAAAACTCTATCGGGGGCCTACAAGAGTCCCGCCAAGAGGGGGAAGAGGGAGAGGAGTTCCTTACTAACCCAGAGACTTGAGTGTCCGAAAGAGTCCTTCCCTGTCCATCCTCCATCCAGTCCTCTGAACCTTTAATGAAATCATTTGCCAGAGCGAGGTAATCTTCTGCATTTGGCTATTTCAAAGCTAATTCATTGTATTCCTTGCTCACTTGCTACTAAGCACGAGACATAAAATAATGATGTTGGCAGCATTTCCCCCTGGATGGGTTGGTTATAGTCAGAACATTTACTTCAGCTCTACCTAGTAAATATAAGTAGAGAATTTGGAGAGGGTCATTAAATGGAAAAGTAAATGCTTTATTAGTTCATTGCCCGCACATCTTGAGCAGAAGAAAAAGAGAACAGTTTCAGTTTTTGAAATGGCCCAGGAAGAGGCTCTTTAGGTTTTTAAAGTTTGAGGATTATTTTTCTATGTTTTGTTCTTTTGAATTTAGTTTTTTGGATTTTTTTCTTTTGTTTTTTAAAGAAAGAATAGTGTTCACAAAATTTGAGCTGCTCTTAGGCTTTTGCTGTTCGGGGCAAAGAGTGACTGACTGATTTAAATAAATGTTTCCTTCCTCTCCACCACCTCACATTTTGCTTTCAAGTAAACTCTTCTTTTTCCCCCATTGAGCATCTTTAACATTCCTTTTTTCCAAATAAATTACTCATCCTTAAGGTTTGCTCTGTTTTGGCAAAAGACATGACCCCTCTTCCTGTATAAGAAGCAGGTTGTAGAAAGTGGCATTCTTGGGCAAGTAGATAGACTTTATCCCATCTTTTTCCTTTTTTACCCCATCTTCATAGAGGTTTTCTTTGTCTCTTTTTGAGGCATTTGTTTGGAAAAAAATTAATCGTTGAGATGCCCAAGAACCTGGGATAATTCTTTACCTTTTTTGAAATAAAGGAAAGGAAATTCAAACTCCTTTTTTCTCTGTAACTCTTCAATTCTAAAATGTTATTTGTTTTTTTTAAAACCATGTTCTGATGGTGAAGTTGATTTATAAATGCAGACAGCCTAGGCCATTGCTGCTGAGTTGGGACTAGAGATGATGCCTTCAGACCTAGAGGACTAGAAAGAGCAGTTAGCATACTGTTTACACATATATTTTTATGTAAAAAAAAAACAAAACCCAAACCTTTGAAACAGAGCATTTTAATATTGTCAAAGAGAAAATAAATATCCTGAAAATACATGGAAATGTAATTAGGGTAGATATTTTTCTGAAGATATTTCAATACCTAAGTTTTAAAAAATACTTTTGAAAGAGCAGAACATAAGAAAGAACAGTATTGACATATACACATCTCTGCATGTATATCCTGCCAATTCTTTCTTTTAGGGATTTTCCTCTGGAGAGAGAGGGTTTTGGTAAAAGGGATTAAATTATGACTTCATGGCAAGTATTTTTCCTTACTATAAAGAGGAAATGGAAAAGGGAAAGGCTTTCAGGGTGGGATAACGGGAGGCTTCTCATTCTGGCTTTTGTTTCTATGTGAGTACCAGCATATAATGTGTTTTAAGAACATACACATTTATATAAATTATCTGCACAGACTTAGACATTTGTGAAAAGTAGGTTAGCTCCTTTTTTTACAAAGAAAAGGCAAATGTGCTTCAGCATCTTGAAGAATAGTTTTCAGAACTCAAGTGAAGTTTCATGTTTCAATGCCAAGTTCTTATATTAAAAAATTAAAAGACTACTTGTAAGAGAAAGATGCACTAATAAAAAACTTTAGAGAAATGAAAGAAGAACCCTCTTCAGATACTTACATGAAGATTATTTTTCCCTGTCACCGAAATAGGTAGATTCCTGGTGTGTGTATTTCTTTATTCTTTGGGTTTTGGTCTGGCCTTGCCCTCAGGGCCAAACATTGATGAGAAAGAACCTATTAGCCATTTTGGCTTTGATGGCTTTTTATACCAATATGTCCAATTAGATTTGCTAGGTTCACTGACATGGTATTGGTATGTTGCATTAAAGTTCATCTAAACTTTTTTTTTTCTTCAAGATTTTGTATTGATGTTTAGAGAGGAAGGGAGAAGGAGAAAGAGAAACATCAATTGGCTGCCTCTTTCACGACCCCCAACTGGGGATCGAGTCCACAACCTGGGCATGTGCCCTGACTGGGAATCGAAGTGGCAACCTTTTGGTGCACAGGACAATGCCCAACCAACTGAGCCACACCGGCCATGGAATCTGAATCTTTTGTCTGTTGACTTCTTAGTCCTCAAACATGGACCTTTGTATTTTAGAATATTTGAATTTGAGGCATTGAGCCACACTTTCCCAGTTTTGATTAAAGAACTCAGAAGTACATATTCAGTGGAAAAAAAAATTGGTTTCCCATCAAATATGAATAAAATTTTCTATACATTTTATATTTTGATTATCAACAGTCATCAATAATACTTCTTTCTTCCCCTTATCACCCCTTATTTTTAATTATGCCAAATATTCTAAATGATATGCTTATGTCTCCATCATTCCCTGCTACTAGGGAAGGGGGTGAGTGTATGTGTGTGTGTATGTGTATGATCCCATCTCAACCCCAGACCCCCATTTTGGGAGTTTAATCTTTAAAATGGAAAAAAAAAAAGTTTGGTAATTTTGACTATTTCTAAAAGCAGAGGAAGAAAGGAACTCACTTAAATATCCTGGAATCTGTGGAGGAAGAAAAGGTATTTGTTAATTTTTCAGCTGTGTGATCTATAAACATAATGGAAGTAAAGGTTTGGCAGAATTTCAGCTTGACTATTAGAAAACTATAAATTTAAATAATTATATTCAAAAGTGGTTTTAAGTATTGTACCATGGGAGGTATTAAGTCCATTAAATACATTATTTTGAACAGATGAGAAATCTGATTCTGTTCATGAATGAGGCAAAACTGGTTTGACCGTAGTTATTTTTGTGGTTTTGAAAACAAATTTGCTTGATCCAGTTTCCTTAGTTTTTTCAACTTTCTATAGGAATGATAAGGATTTGAAAATGACATCAGATCTATATGTTTAAAAGCAAGGCAGTTAGCACAAATTTGTAAGTAGGACTTCTGTTAGCTTATGCCATAGACATCATCCAACCACTTGTGTGTGTGTGTGTGTGTGTGTGTGTGTATATATATATGTATATACATGTGTGTGTGTGTATATATATATACATATATATATATATATAATATGCATATATAGTTACAGTACTAAAATGGTTACTAGCAGGTTTTGAGAGAGAGTGCTATATCAGAAAAGTGTCAGTTGCCACCTCATTCTCCCTGATTTAGGTTCCTGACACTGTATTCCTTTCTCTCTTGTTTTTGCCCCCCATCGGGTATACCTTGTCTGTGTACAGATATTTTGTAATATATTAATTTTTTTCTTTGAGTTTATAAAAATGGAAAGTGGAGATTGGAAAATTAAATATTTCCTGTTACTATATCACTTGCTCCATTGCATTTACTTCTTAATCTGTTACCTCTGAGCAAACCCAATTAGGTATGAAAGGCATTTTTCCCCCTCCACTTTATCGTAGGGGTTCTTTGTCGCAGAATCACTGCAGATTCATAAACTACCAAAATAAAAGTCCTCACGGTTTAAAGAGGTGTTTCAAAACACAAGACTAGGAACAAGAAAATTTTAAAAGTTGGGGAAAACTGTAAGATGTCATTTTTTAAAAAGTAGAAAACAGTTACACAAATAATGGCAGTCCTAGGCTATCAAAAACGTTGAGCTTCATGTACCCTGACTCCTCCTGAAGGGAGAGGTAAGTGGGTTTGAGCTCAACTGTCATCCAGGGAAGTTGGTAAGAGGGTGTTTCGATTGAAGAATAGTCTCTTAAACCAGGATCACCACCACCACCTCTGACCAGTCCTATGTTACCATGAGTAAGGTCAGCATGGGAATTAGTCTTCTAGCACTGTTGAGATTTCTGGATACATTGCCAATCCAGAAAGTTATTTGTAAGGCTAAAATTCCTGTCGTCTCCAAAATCTTTACTGAGGAGATAATTGCTCTCCCTGAATTTATAAAATTCAGGAGATAATTGCTCTCCCTTCTCTTTCATGGTTTAGGACACAGAACTAATTTTTTTCTTGTAGTATGTGTTGCATTCCTGCTAGTTGTGGTACAAGTAGGCAGAGAGCAGATAAAACCCATCAAGAGACAGAAAGGAAGAGGGGAGATATAGGTATCAGGAAATTATGAATGGGGTTAGCAATTATACAAAATTACGGGGTACACCAGAAATTAGGAAGAAATTGAATTTTCAAAAACTGGTGGTAATGAGGGTTGTCAGCTTGCTTTTGAATCCCCAAAGTCTAAGTATGTTCCCTTACCTGTGTGCTGTCCCATGTTTATCCAGAAGGAGAATGGAGAGCTCAAGGTTGTTCCAATTCCTGGAATCCTGTGTTCCTGGTTACGCTCCAAAGAAAAAGAATTCTTTTTTCAGTCTTTATATGTTTCAAATTCATGACTAGGAGTGTGAACTTCAACTTAGAATATACTCTAATAGAGTATATTGTTTCCACTCATAGCAATGGCTACCTTTTCAATTTTGGGCCTAAAGGCTGAGAACCTACTAGTAACTGGACTTTTTTTATTCCTATCACATCCAAGGCTGTTTCTAACTAGAAACCATACAGTTCAGTACCTAAATTTGTTCGGCACTATCTTTTCCCAGACAGGCATCCTTAATTGTATGGTAAGGTTAATGCCTTAAGGAAGTTAATATTTTTGGTGCTGAACTGGGATTTCCATTGTTATTTAAGATTGTCCCATAGGTTGACTGTTTTGGGATATTGAGTGAGTTCTCTATTCACAACTTCGTCACCTGAAGTGTGTGGAGTGGAAGTAGAGAGTTCCTCAAGAAAATACTTAACCATTCCAAGGCAGAGATGGAACTGCTATGTCTCTGGTTGTCCTGAGGGGCAAGGTGAACATTCCTGGAACATTTGGATTAATTTTACTGTCCAGGTGTAGCATTTCTCACAGCCTTAGGAATACTTTCACGTTAGTTTACTCCAAGCCAGGGTTGAGACTTTGGGGGAAGTATGACACCTGAAGGAATTACTAGTGATACTCTACTACTCACCATATGCAGCTGTCTCTCCATCTCCAGTCCACCTACTTCTTCTGATTTACTATTTTTCTCTCTTTTCCCTACTCACTACCCAACTCACATGTGTCAGGCCTTACCAGAGGTATTGATTGCTTAACTTGTCAGAGTATTTAGAGTGATGGCCACTTCACAGTTTTGAAGGATAAGGAGAGGCAATTCAGAAGACAAATGTCTCTTCCAGATCCTCAACTTTTGGGGTGAAAAATGAGGGAGAACGCAAAATAACCATGCTTTTTTATTGTTAGCTGTGAAAGGAGCTTTTAACTTATGTTGTGTGGGGTACAAGAAGTTTTTTATTTCTTACTAGTCTGGGAAAGAGGGAATCTCAACCTTCACTTATCCTCTCCCATCATAGCCTGAGACTTGCTTTTACTGATGACATTTCTACGCTCAGTTGGCAGATGGTGTCTGTGGGAAGTAAGGCTTGGTGAGAAGAGGGCCCTGCTATCCATGAGAAAGCAGATGAGGGCTGCCTTGATGCCCTGATGATAATCACTGTGGTGGCAAAACGCTTTGGCCACTGGATTGTCTCATTATATCTCTATTTAAAAAATTAGTAGTACAAGCTTGAGAGAAAGAGGCTGATGAAAAGTTAGTCTTGAATACTCTCTAGATGATTAGTTAGCAAAGTTTTCTGAATATACAGTCCTCAGCTATAGCATACTTCTCTGGAATAAGAGGGTATAGCCATGAAGTAAATTAACTTAGACATAGGTTCCCTAGGACCTAGAATAGATGGATTTTTGGATGTTTTGTTCTGTCATGGCTGTAAACTGGAGATAATGTTGATAGTCCTAAAGGAGTAAAGGCCATTTTATCCAAACCAAACCATCCATGAGGAGGAAGCATAGAGAGACCTTAAAAAGGCTACCACATAACAGTCATAGCTAAGTGAAGAAGGAAGCCTGGGTCTTGGAGGAGGGTGTCTTCTTCCTTACTTTAAGGCAGCGGCCCCCAATCTTTTGGACCTCACAGACCACCAGTGGTCCACAGACCAGCGGTTGGCGACCGCTGCTTTAAGGAGCCTATCAGATGGGCTGTCTCAAGAGGATCCTTCTCCCTCCTGTGTCTCAGAACTACAACACTGCGAAATGAGGGTGCCCTTGGTGAGGATCAGCTTGTAGGCAGACAACCACCCCAAGTTTAATGCAATTTTGAATGCTTTTGGCCCTGGGGAAAAGAGCCTGAATTCAAAGACAGAAAGCTTAGGAGCCTGATCCCTTTTATAAATTCAGGAACTTCTGAGTTTGGCCTTGTACCAGTGCTTGCAATTTCTGTTTAGGGACCAAAGGTTTCATATAAGGAGAAACAATATGAGGAGATGGAGAGAAGGAGAGAACTAGACCAATCTCCTGGCTGAGCTGTAGAAAGAGACTTAGGGTATAATCGCTTATAAAGAAAAATAGGGCTATAGGTGGGAGGAAAAATTATGGTTGGGCTAGTGAAAGTTTGGGGATAATGCCTTAAAGGTTCACAGTTTCAGGGAGGCCTCATTAAAGCATCACTGTGAGCAACAGTTTTACCTTTAAGGGTGGAGGTTGGGCCTAGAACCCTTGGTCTGGGAGATGTTATGAAAACATTTTCATTAGGGAAGCTAGATTATATTAAGCAAATAACATATAGGGACATTTTGCTTAGCACTGCTATCTACATAGTTCAAGAGAGAAACTCAGGAATAAGGAAGGAATGATATGGATGCATCACATTAAAAAGTTGTTTGTATTTTTGGAGTTTTAAAACTGCAAGTGATTTTTGTTTGTTTGTAGTTTTAGGTCAACCTGGACACTAGTATTATTCCTCTCCCCTTCATTTTAGATCCAAGTGAAGGCAGTACATAGCTCAGCAAACTAACCAGAATGTTAGAGCTAAAGGACATTAGTTTGTTTAATTCACTGCCACTTTAGCCAGAGGGTGAAAAAACAGGCCCAGAAAGAAGAACCCTAAGGTGTTGGAAGGCCAACAGGAACTAACATTGTCAGGAAACTACTATGTGTCAGGTACTGTGCTAAGAGCTTTGCTTTTATTATCTTGATTCTTAAGCACCTGAAGCTAAGGAATGGAAAGATTAAATGGCAGATTAATCTTATTAACCGGAACATAGGTAGGAGATACACAGGAATGGCAGGTCACTTCTTCCTATCTCACCCCACAAGGCTAACCTAGAGGAAGTGAAGAATCAGGTTTGAGAGTGAGGTTAATTTAAGGAATTATTCACTGAATAGTTGAAAGAGACTCTTGAATAACTTCTCTATTCCTAGAGACCATCCCAAAAATGTAATGGTCAGAAGTAGACTAGAGGCAGGACTAGAAGATTACTATTGGCTCTTGGATTTGCATTCTAAAAAATTAGGTCATGACCTGAGAATATAGGATTAATCTTAGAAATAGGAAACAAAATGGTGCTTCTCATCCTAAGTAAAGGGGACTTCAAAGAAAGTAATGTTTATGTACTGTGAATCAAGGAGATAACCAAACTTTTCTGGTGGCTATGCTTTTTTGTTTGTTTTGCAATACACTTGGAAGTCATGAAACAATTTGTAATTCTGGAAAGACTCAGTGCCAAGTCAGTATTGGTAGGTGAAGATGACAGCCTGAAAATTGACGTTGAGAATAAGATTGTATTCCTTGTAGTTGTTTGATATATACCCCAAGAGTTATACCAGGGGGGCTGTTTCAGTGGGGAGCAATAATTCATTAGCTGAGTCATGTCTGGAATACAGGGCAACTTCTGGGGGGAAATTAGGGGAGGGCCCCATCTTTAGGAACTTTCGGGTCTAGGATAAGTCTCATAGCTGGGAAGTAGGGAATTGGTATTTATTAAGTCAGGTTATAAAATAAGTTAGTAACAGGGGAGCCAAAGTAAAGGAATAATCAGAAAATTTTTGAGTTAACCAGAGAAGATTCTTTGAAGGTAATGAAGATAGGGAACATGGAACAGAAGAGAGGAAGGTGATTAGAGAGGGGAAATTTATGGAAGAAGGTTTATGTGTGTTTTGTGCAGAGGGCTGTGAATGGACTAGTCAGAGTGGCACAGGAAGGAATATTAGGGAATGAAGTCAGAGGAACAATCTTGTTGGCCAAATGAAGAATTTAAATTTGATGTGGTTAGCAGTAACAGCAGAGCATGGTAAGATGAATATGATGTTGAAGACTTTTGCAGCTGTACTGGGTGAAGGAAGCAGGAAAGCTTGCCTAGGATATCATTTTTCTGGTTCAGATGTGAAGCCCTGAGGGCCTGCACTAGAGTAAGACTGGAATGAGAAGAAAGGAAGTGAGTCCATAGCAATGAGCAAGGCTTGATAATTTGGATGTGAGGGGAGGGATAAAAGCCTGAAGATGATGACCCCAGGACATATTTATGCTCTTGATGGTGATGAGAGCTTGGAAAGTGGTAGCTGCTTTGTTATTAAGAAGCAGGATATGTTTACTAACCTCTTGATGGGAGTCTGGTAGGGGCACCCCCCACCCCTGGAAAATAGGTGTGCATGTGATGTGTACCCAGAGGTTCACCCTCACTCTGCCCTTTTCAGATTGGAAATCAGGTAGAAGAGAGTTGCTGGGATGTGTCCTAGACTTGAAGAGTGCTATCCCACTCCGCATCTGGGAAAGAAAATACAGTTGTTTTTTCCAGTTTCTTTCCCTTTCGTGCTTTGGAAATGGGATATGACTAGCCTATGGCAGCATGTGCCTGTGGATGCACAGTTCTCTGGCTTGATTCTTGGAAGGCCTTTTTCTGTCCCTCCCTGGGGGTCATTTGTATCTCTGGTTCCTGCTCCCAGAGCCATAAAGTGGGAGCCCCCATTTATTAATTGGGTTGGGACTGGGGAGGGGGGCGGCGGGGGACTCTTTAGTGCGGCAGGCGGGGGTCTTCCCGAATGAGCCCATTAGCCAGCCCCAATGGCAGCTGAAATGGGGCTGCAGCCAAGTCCTCTTCGTTTCAAAAACCCTCCATCGCCTGCAGCAGATCAGAACAAGGCCTGCGGGAGCCCTTAGCTTCTGATTGCAGCTGTGAGGAAGGACAAAACAATTTATAGGAAGCCAAGTAGCTCCTGTCTCACTCTCTTCCTTTCTGACTTTGGGGAGGGGGAAGAGTGGGTTGTGGTGTTTCCTCCCACCATAGCTTCTTACAAGGCATATGTGGCCTAGAGTAGGAGAAGACAGGAGTGTGTGTGCGTTGATTGGACATTTATGTCGATGCTCTGAATGTGTTTACACATGTCCACACGCGGTTGTATTGGATAAGCAGCACTACTTATAGGGGCTCTCTAGGGCAAAGCCAAATGTGTGCCCAGACTCTTAAATAGTTTAGGGTGTGTGTTGTGAGGGGGCATGCTTATTATACTCTTCCCTGCCCATTACCTGCCTTGCCTCCTATCTGCTTTATCAAGATTCGTGGTTAGAGTTAGATCACCATCTTAACTAAGGGACAAACAAGTGAGTTGGGAGGCCTTCCTTTAAGCCACACTCCTTCTATTACGAAGAAAATATATTAAGGCAGCATGAGAAGACAGGAATCTGCAGGAGAGCTTCTTACTGCATTGGCCCAGAGCCGTGGCCGGCAAACCACGGCTCGCGAGCCACACGCGGCTCTTTGGCCCCTTGAGTGTGGCTCTTCCACAAAATACCATGTGCGGGCGCGCACGTACAGTGCAATTGAAACTTCGTGGCCCATGCGCGGAAGTCGGTATTTTGTGGAAGAGCCGGTATTTTGTGGAAGAGTCACAGTCAAGGGGCCAAAGAGCCTCATGTGGCTCGTGAGCCGCGGTTTGCCGACCACTGGAGAGAGAAGGTGCTAAGGGCAGGAATGTCTCACTTCCTGATGGAAAGACACTAGTGTCTTCTCCCTTATAGAATTATAAATGGCCAGAGCTGGAAAGGGACCCTAGAGGTCACCTCTCAGTTTACAGAGCAGGAAACAGTTCCTAGAGAGGGAAGTGCCTTGCCCACGGTTTCATAGTGAGGTAGTTAGTGGCATCCAGCCAAGACTGGAATCCAAGAGGCCAGAATGTTAACCAGAATTTTAGTCTGAGTATAGAGCCCCCAACTTGAAGATCACCAATTCCTGAGAGCCATGAGCTTCCTTAGGAAAGGAAGATAGGGCTGTGAGATTTTGAGAGGGGAGGGACAGATTGAGGGGAAAAGGTAAATAGGAAAAAAATTGGTAGAAACACTGAGAAAAGGCTTTATATATGTTCACCTCAAAGACTAACTTTTCAATGACCTCCATATTACACAAGTGTAATTTTTATTTAGAGTCAAGGGTTCTGATTCATTGGAAAGCACGTGACAGTCGTGGCTAAAGATCTAATGCTGTCGGAGTTACTCCAAAGTTCAAGGAGCACTTTGCCACCATCTCTGGGGGTGGGATAGTCAGAAGACCCTCAGAGGCAATGTGAGGAATTTACCCTACATCTCAGCTCAGGCTTCTTTGTATTATACAATGCAGCTGTATTAAAAAGTGAGCTCAGAAGGAAGGAAGGAGCAAAACACATCTCACCTGCTGGGAAACTAAGGAGAGTCACTGAATGAGAAGGAGGGATTATAGAACTGCAAGTAAAATGGGATATTCTCTGAGATTAATGGGAAATTGGGGGTGGGGAACTCTACTCCCCCCCACCCCTCTCCTTTTTGGGTAGTTTTGAGTTGTTGGTTTTCTTCTTCGATGGGGCAGAAGGAAGGTGGAGTGGTGCTCCACAGTGACCTAAGCCCTTAGCAGGGTACCCAATGGGCTGACCGGCACAGCAAGTTCTTTTTTTTTTTTTTTTTTAATATATTTTTTACAGAGAGGAAGGGAGAGGGATAGAGAGTTAGAAACAGCGATCAGCTGCCTCTTGTACACCTCCTACTGGGGATGTGCCCGAAATCAAGGTACATGCCCTTGGCCGGAATCGAACCTGGGACCTTTTAGTCCGCAGGCTGACGCTCTATCCACTGAGCCAAACCAGTTAGGGTGACACAGCAGGTTCTGAAGTCATCTTACTCTGGTGCTGAGACTCCCTTCCCCTCTTTGGACCTCACCGTGATGTAGCTACAAGTAGCTTCTGATGCTTATGCATATGAGCCTGGGAGCCACAGATGATCAGAGAGGGGAATGCTCAAGAGTCCCTAAGCTGGAAGCAGAATCCTGGAGGGAGAAAGGCACCACTCAGCTGCTTAGAGATAGAGTTACGGATTCAGGTCAGAGGGGCAGCAGGTCTGCAAGATGAACATTGTCTGCTGATGACAAAGAAATAGATCCTAGTACAAAGCCTTTATGTTTTCTCTATCTCACCCTAACTGACAGCATAGGAGGAATATGGAGTTGGTCCCCATGCAAATTGACCTTTAGCTAGGGCAGCGATTTTCAACTGGTGCGCTGCAAGAATGTTTCAAACATGCAATGCCTGACTTTAATCAGGGACACTGACCTCTTTGCTCTTAGATTGTAAAATTAAAAAAAAAAAATGACATCAGCCAACTCAACAATAGCCGTTTGGTGTGAATGAATCAAAATTACATCTTTTTTTGGTGGGGGGGTCAGATTGGCAAAATATATATTTTTTGGTATGCGCAGAATTTTAGTAATTAGTTTATGTGTGCCAGGAGATGAAAAGACATAAAAATCGCTGACCTAGGGAAATGTATGATGAACCTACGTGCTCAAATTCCATCATGTCTGCTGTCCTGCAAACATCTTTTCTGTCTCACAGGACCTTTTCTTGTTTGCCTCCGGGCCCTTCTTGAAGAAGCTGTTTTGGACAAAAAGAGCCTTGAGTTCAAGCTGATGATCTGATCTAAAACTAAATGGCCTCCTCCCGTCACCTTGCATTAACTTTGCTTTCACCTTGAACCTTCATTGCCCTTTATAATTCTGAGTTTCATGGCTTCTATTTCTATTGAGTTCTTAACTTACCTCTTAAATATAGGAACCATGGTTTTTATTTTATCAGACTGGGCACTAGTTCCCTGGAGGTAGGACTCTTAGAACCATTAAAACTCTGGGAGCATACTTACGGTTCATGAATCCTTCTGGGCTTCATGTTTAGGTTGGAGGGAATTAGGATAATGGTGACTGTCACCATCACTGTTACCTACTAAGGCCATGCTCCTGGGTAAAAGACCAGAGACCCTCTTTGGTATCTAGTCCCTTGTCTCATGTCTAATATAACCTGTCATTTTCTTTTACAGGTGGCCGTAGCAGCAGGAGGGATGGCCCCTGAGGAATTTGGCGAAGTACATCAGTCACCTGATATCCGGAGCCCTGGCAAATTCAGTGTCTTTCACAGACTCAAGCCAGGTAGGGATCTGGGATCTAAGGTCAATCAGAGGCCACAGGCCTGCTTTTGTAAGGGACACACACACACACACACACACACACACACACACACACACTTTCTTATTCCCAAAGATCTCAGGAGGTCTTTCCTTAGCTTTTTGTTTGACCCTATTATGGTATCCTACCTTCTGATTAACAATTTCTCCCTCCTGGCTAGAGTAGGTAACCCCCTTTATTAGCATCAGCAGTCATTTCATTCCCATTCTTTCCTCTTCGCCAGCTGTGCTAATGGATATTCCTCTATGGTGGGATGCTGATGTCGGTTACTCTCAGCCTCTCCTCTGTAACACCTGCTCCTCTCACCCACCACCTCATGTACACATAGCTCTGCCTTCTCTTTCCCGATAAGCTATGTTCTCTCCCTTTATTCTAAGTCAGGATAGGGCAGTGCTGTCCATTCTTACTGCATCTCATCAGCTTCTCCACCTCCTTCCAGGTTAGATGGGAGATCACCTATCCAAACACTGTGCTAGACACTAGAAGGAGAGGCCTACAGGCTGCTTCTCTCCATCCTCAAGGCCCAGAACTGGGCAGGTCACCAGCCTCCAGTACTCACCTCCACCTTCCTGCTGCCAGGTAGGTGTGCTCCTCTCCCTGCCCACCAACCCCAAACAGGGTCATGTTTCTCTCTGGGAGTATTTCTCTCTATTGTTAAGTATCTTCAACGAGAGGAAGCCCTTAGTGACTCAGTTCTCTGCCTTGGTGACTTCTTGCCCTAATCTTTAGTGAGAACTTCCTGTTAAGTCTCCATCCCCTTTCTGTAGTTCAGAACCATTTTTCCCATTTAGTGGGTATGGGAAGAAGTGACCAGTAAACATAGTATTTGACACTGGAAGGGAAAGGTCTACTGACAGGCAGCTTTTCTCTTGGGGTTAGAAGTCTGAAGCCCCAGATGTGTATTCTGCCCAGTGGCCTGGCATTCTTAGAGAGTATCTGGGTCTTTTGAGGAAAGGTGTTTTATCTGGTGTCCATTCCAGAGGGCAAGGATCTCAGACTCTGAAGAGTCTGTCCCTATTCATCCCCACACCTCCCCAGGAAGTGGAGAATGGATTGCTGTAGGGCAGAACCCACCACTAGGTGATACTCTGTCTTGAGCTCAGGTGGCAGCTCTTGTCTGGCGCCTGTAGAGAGTTGACAGGTGCCAGAGCCTCTCCTGCCATTGGAGGTAACGTCAGCTTACCCTTTTGACCTTAGGCCTGCCTCTTTCACACTTGCAATCCAGACAACACAGGCAGCGGGCTTAAACAAGTGCCAGCTCTGGGTAAGGTGCTCCCTCCCCTTGAGTTGGAGTTAGGATGGGGTGGATGGAGGAATAGGGCAGGTGTTAGAAAGCAGGAAATGCTCCCCGGAAGTGGTCAAGCAGTAAATATGCGTGGGATACCTTGATGGCACAGAGAGCACTAACATTTATAACACTGTCCACCTATCTGTCTTCCTGGCTGATGCCCCAAAGCTGTTTGGGCCACTTGGGCAGCTGCAGTCTTGGTTTCTGCCACACGAGGGTGCTGCTGACCAATTAAATCTCCTGCCCCTTAGCAGATAGGATTTGGGCAACTGGGGGTACCCTTTCCCTAAGATAGAGGTCAGAACGACCCCAAGAGGGCCTGAGAATAGAACCTAAGAAGCCAAAAAATTCTAAGTGCCACTTGTTCTTCCTTAAAAATGGCCTGAGACCTTGAACAGTTTGCCCTGGTGACCTGATTCTCAGTATGTTCCCAGCTGAACTTGGGAAGCCCCCCCCTAGCTATAGGCACTGAACAACTTGCATAGGTGCTTCTCTCCCTCAGGGTGTAGCATCTCCAGCTGTCCACTCCACTGTCTCCCTGCTTCTGAGACAGTCACTTTTTAGCCCAGAGCATGGGGCTACCTGTGCTTTTCAGAGAAAAAAAAATCTTACAGTTGTTTTAAGAGAAGTAGCTTTGTTAGTGAGAGAGTGTTGGAGAGAGGACCTAGAAGACAGAGTGTGGGAAAATTCAGCCTTCTGTGCCCCCAGCACAAACCTGCAGAGCTCAAGATGGTCTGATAGTTATTTGCAGCCTGAGTGGGTGGAGGATACCCCAGGACACCCCAGGGCTCTGGGCCAAAAAAGGTGTCAGAAAGCAGGATGGGGAGGGAGGCTGCTTTGGCCCATGAGCCTCATACTGACCTCACACCATGTAATGGCTCTGCTAGGGAATTCAAGTGGCCATGGAGCCCTTATGGGGATGAGGCACCACACAATTGCTCCTCAGTCTCCATGAGCCCTTCCAGGCTGAACAGGCTAAGGGAGATGACAGAGGTTCTGCTCCTCCCTCCTACCCCCTGCCCGAGGGCCCCTCCCCAGGAGGACAGCTTGATTAAACAGTCGGTGCTGCTGGAATTACTGCACAGCTGGCGCTCCCCCCAGCACCCCGAGCAGAGCAGCAGCGCAGATTAAAATCTCCAATTAGCGTTAAAGTGAAGTGAGGAGGTACTGAGGCTGCCAAGGAGGCCAGGCGGGGGCCCTGAGTCGGCAAACCACCCCCATTCCTGCCTGGGTTCTGAGTGCCACCCTTAGTCATCCCTTCTTTCCTAGCTCCTCTCCCAACAGCTCTTGGTGCCCGGTAGCTTGGCATTGCCTGGGGGCAGAGGACTTTACCAGGAGTGGGGAAGGGGTACATGCTGACAAAATGCTGGGGACATAGTAAGTGTGGAAGAGAATGAGAGTTATCAGTGCTCATCAAGGGAGATACTCTACTCACAGCCTGCCAGGTAGCCAGGTCAAGGTGCCTTCACAATACTGCTGTTTCTTTTTGCCTAGAGAAAGGGCAAACAGAACAAGTCTTTTCAGACACTCTTATCTATAAGGTGCTGGGGATGTAGTGCCAACACCGTTGTTCATCCTTGTATATTTTATCCCATCTGACCCATTTGCTCCCACCCAAATTATGGCTCCTCCCTCCCACCCTCCCTCCATTCTTTTCTCAGTTTTCCTGTGGGCAGGGGTAGGCACAGCCTGGCTTGGGAACATTGCCATGCCCTGCCACCTGGGTCCCAGCCGCCTCTTCTTTATTTTCTTTGCAATGTCAGGAAGAGCAGTGATATGCCAAGAATGGAGGCCTCAGACTCTCCCAACCCCTGAACATCACCCCCCACCACCACCACCTAAGGGCTCTCTACCATTTACACTTCTGCCCTTCACCCACGAAGCCCAGAAGGAGGGCAGCACAGCTAGCCATGCCCTTTGACTTCCTCTGCCCCTTTAAGGGAAATGGAAGTGGGTACCCAGCTGACTGAACCTACTCACACCTCCAGAAATTAGACACCAGGGCACAGTGCCACCCTCCCAGGCTGGCACATGCTACCCTGGCAGCGGTTCAAATAGTAACCCCCCCACTGCCATACCCCCACCCCTATGTCTTCCTCTTCTCTCTCCCTTGTTCTTCCTCTCTCTCTTTCCCTTTTTTTTTCTCAGCTCAAAGCACAGCTGAGCCTTAAGGGGGGCGGGGGGACCAAGCTGGGGCAAGGGGGGTGGAGAGCTCCAATAGCACGTTTTCACCTGCCATTTAATTGGATGTATTTTTAATTAATGGGACCTCAGGGACCAACATGAGACAATCTGATCTCTGAATAGGGACAGGGGAGGGATCGGGTAAGGGAGGAGGATTGGGCCACTGGGTGCGGTTACCGGGAACCCAGGCCCATCAATCACTGGCCACTTTGCGTTCTGGCATGGAGAATAGTGAGGTGGAGGAAGAGGGGAGGCACTGAGGAGAGGTGCCAGGATTTACCCCCAACTGCCAGGAGCTTCAAAAAGGATGGAACTGTACCGGTTGACTCAGGCCTGGGGCCCAAAATTGCAGCCAGAATATTAGGTAAGGCTGTTTTCTTGCTCCCAGGATTTTGTCCAGTTGGGCTTGTCCCAGTGAGTGCTATAACGTGAAGTGAAAGGAAGGTGGGGACAGAGCTTTGAAGAGAGAGGACAAGAGCTAGGGACCATAGAACCAGAGACTGTGGTGAGAGAGAGGATAAGGGCAGGGTTCAGAGATATTTCTGTACGTTTAGACATGAAATAAGTGCCATGGAAATTACATGCAAAACAGCATGCAAATGAGGACTGTGCCTTTGGGGTATGAATCATAGAACCTTACTGTTGCAAGGAAGAGAACTTGGAGCTCATCTTGCTGAACTCTTCATTTTATAGTTGTGGAAACAGAGCCAGAGATGGGAAATAGTTGAATCCTGTCCTGGTGTTGTTTTGTGTTCCTGGATTTGGAGAGTTCCTGGGAGCACAGGGAAAGGTACATAGGTAGGGTGTGGGGGGAAAGTCAAGGGAAGAGTGTCGGCAGGATATTACTCTCTACTGCTTGGAGTCTCTTGTCTCTGGCCCCTGAGTCTTGGAGGCAACTCAGGGGAGTAAGGCAGGTGTACTACTCGGGGACATTTCCCTTAAACAGCCTATTCCAAAGATTATTTTATGTATCCCCTTGCTTCCAGGCAGACAGATCCCACTCCACCCCCACTTCCATGGGATTTTACCATATTTTCTAAGGTCCACAGAGAAGGAAATGCACCAACTACCTCAGTTTCTTGACCTAGAAATAAATCCCTCAATGATGACTAAATATTGAGCTTTTTTTGAGATTTTTAGCACAAGTTTCCCTGCTGCAATATAAGCTGCTAGAGAAAATTAAGCCCCCACCCCCACCCCAAAAAAAGTACTGAGGAGTGGTCTTACACCTGTTGTCCATGTCTAAGCTGAGAACAGAGATGGAAATGAAACTACCGGCTCTGAAGGCTGAGTCAGAAATGCCCCTGCCTGTATTCATGTGGTGCCATGGCCCCAGAGCTCTCAGCCAGGCCCGTCTGGCTCCGTGTGGTGCTGGCCCACCCTGGAGAAAAGGGCACCTTTCCTGCTGTCCCTTCCCCACCTCCTGCTTCCTTCACTATCCAGACACTGGGGTTGAGAAGCGAGAGCAGGAAGGTGAAAGGGGACTTCCCGCAGGTTACCAAAGGTGGCTTTTCTCAGTGTCTTCTTCCTTCCTCAAAACATTTAACATTCTTTGTTCTGTGCTTCATGAGACTAAGTTGGTGTTAGGGCAAGAATGGGCAGAGAGCTTGGAAAGCAGTGTGGGTAGAAACTTGGTCACAACCCCAACACCTTCCCCACTCCCAGAATTATCTTTTCCTCTATCTTAGTTCCCATTTTATATCCTCAAAGGCCCTGGGCAAGAGCAAGAAATTCCTTTCTAAGTGTCCCCAGCCTCACCCTGCCCTGTCCTTAGACCCTCAGGATCACCTTCTTGGCTGTTTGATTCTCTGCCTTCTCTACTGCCAGCAAGTTAAGAAGGGCCCCCTCAAATCCCCCTAAACAGTCTGGAAAGAATCCTTACAGCTCCCCCACTGCTTCTGAGGGCCTGCACGGGGTAGGGGTAGAGTAAGAGAACTGTGCCAGGGAGTTGAAAAGGAAGATTTTCTTGGGGAGATCAGGAAGAAGCCTGAAAACGGGGAGAAGATAGGGAAAATTTGGGAACTAAGAGGCCTGTAGTCCCTCCTGTGAAGCTGACTGCCTAACGTAGGGCAGGCTGTTCATATTGAATATTGTTCAGGGGATTTATTAGGGTGGCTCCTGTTTACAGAGCCTCTGTTTCTCCTCTGAAACACAGAGCAGTGGGGAAGAGCATGCGGTGAAGGAGGGAGGGGATGGCTTCTCGGAGGTGACAGTCCCACGGTGTCCATCACCAGATTCCCCTCTTTAGCTCCCGAAGCCATGGAGGAGGGGAAGGAAGGCATCTCACAGGTGACAGTGCTATGATGTCCATCAGCACCAGAAGAGACTGACTAGAGAGGGATCCAAGAGGAGCTACCTGCTTCTGAAACAACCTCCTTACCCCATTCTTTCCTGCGCCCCCTCTCACATGCCCTCAAGACTATGGCCAAGTGGGCCAGATCTCCTGGCTGGCATTCCTGCTCTCCGTCCAGGCAGCCAGCTCTCTGCTTCAGCACAGAGCACATGCTGAGGTCTCTTGCACTCCTTTGCTCAGTCACCTCAACGTGTACACATGTTGCAGGTTCCTAGTGATAAAGGAGCGGGCTCTGGCCCTGCAAGCAGGAAGATGGTGGGCTCTGGGACCCTTTGGGGGCATAGCTGCTTGGCTGGAGTAGGGGGAGGGAGAAGGCTGCTGGCAGCTCAGCTGAGCTCAAGGTTTTGGTGACTCATGGGGGGGCGGCGAGGCTCATGAAAACAACAGGGGGAAGGAGGGGGACCCAGGCCTGTTAGAGCTCTCTTTTGCCCGTTTCTCCCCTACTGTGAGCTCTGTGGGTAAATAAAGGTCTCTTATCTGGATTGTGGGGGCTCGGAGATGCCCTAGCTCTGAAGGAAGAGAGGGAAATAGGAAAGAGAACAGGAGAAGCTGAGCATCCCAGTGAGAGGCTTCAGTGAGGCAAGGATAGGAGGGGCCAATTATTCTTGCTCTTTTGTAACCATTGGCTGCACAGAAGGTACTGGGCATCCGCATGTGCTGGACAGCTCAGGGCTCCTGGGCATCATCCAGAAAGGGGGCTTCCCAGGCAGACAAAGCTCCTTCTTCCAGCCCTCACTTGCCTGCTCAGAGCTCTTGGTACCCAGCTGACACCGCATGACTTAAGAATTTATGTTTTTTTAAATCATTACTGTAAGACCACTTAGTCTCTGTACTCTCTTCCCTGGAAATAGGCACCATGATCCTCAAAGGTGCTGATTCTCTCTCTCTCACAGGCCAGCTTGGCAGTGTGCATCTTCGCCATCCTTTCTGAATCAGGGGAATGATAGGGTGCTATATTTGAGATCACAACAGCAGGAAGGGGCCAGAAGATGGACCAAGAGAACCAGCCATGCCTTTGAGCACAGTGCCAGAGGCCTCCTTGTTTCAGCAAAGGTAAGCAAGGATCCAAATACATAATAATTATTATCCTCCCTCTAAACTCAGAGAAGGATGGGCTAAGAGGAGGGGACTTCTCTGACAGAGTCCAAGTACTCATCTGCCTATTTCTATTGCTTTCTTTGCTGGTGACCCTGCTCGCTAACTGGGGAGAGGGGTTCTCTGCTGGGATGCTCCTGAAGCTCCAGAGATGGATTTGATTGGAGAAAGGAAGAGACCAACTGCCCTTTATGTAGGAACATGGGACTAGCTCCACTCCCCAGCTCTCCCTGACAGCATCAGGAGCTCAGGTCCCTACTGGGACACCCATATAAAGCTCACCTGGCTCTCACCTCAGTGGTGCTGTGAGGGGCTGCACCAGGTGTGGTGAGATGTACTAGTAAGAAGGAGTGAGAGAGTGAGAGAAATATAAGAATCACTCCTCAATACCATATGCTTCTCTTTCTCAAACCTCTCCTTAGCCCTCCTTATCATCCACCTCCCTTCATTCAACTCCACTCCTGGCCATTTCATCCCCTCCAGTCTAAGGACTTGGTAAGTAGTTGCCTGTTCCCTATACTTTTCTCCCTCTTGCTCTCCTTCTCTCCTCCCAACATCCACTCAAGAATTATCCTATTTGAACTCTTTCCACCAGGATCTGAACCCAGAGTCCCCAGGCTCTGCTACTCCCCTGACTCTGAGACTGCCACTCTGAAACTGACCCATAAACACTCATCCTCCCCACAAGGATAGCCAGGCCAAGACTGGTGTGTCCACTGGTACCAAGGGCCCTGACCCAAAGCAGAGGGCAGCCCTAGGGGAACTGTGGAGCCTGGCCCTAAATGCGTGTATGCCTGTGCATTGGGCACACTGGTTTATTAGTGTTATTTCAGCATTGTGATGCAGAGAGAGTAAGTGTAACAGCTGCTCCTTGCTTGCAGTGTTTATTGTTACCTAGAGACAACCTCCTGGCTTTTTCCCAGCTCCCCCTCCCCCCAAGCCCAGCCCCCTCCCTGCCAACCATCCTATTCTCCCCACACCGATGGGAAATTTATAGCTTGCCCATACCATGCCTTTAACCCTCTCCTATCCATAGGATAGGTGGTGAGGGAAACCAAAGTGAACAGTGGGTATGCTTGGCCCCAGAAGGATAGAATAGTGTATGGAGGAGGGAAGGATGGAGAGAGGGAGGGTAAGACTTCCCTTCCCCAGTCTGCATCCAAATTCAGGCTTCAGTTGCCTTCCTGGCTCTCATGTTGAGAGAAAGAGCTTTAGACCTAGCCTTGGGATCCCAACATCCTTCTCACATGATTATTCTCTTCTCTGGCATCTCTAAGGCCCCCAGTTGGACTGCCTAGCTCTGAGCAAGTTCAGCGAGGTAGTACTGAAATAGGAGGAATAAATACTGAGTGGCAGAACCCAGCCCCCTCCTTTCTATAGAGATGTCATGTCAAGATAGACAAGAGGCTCTGGCATGAGGAATGCTGGCCAGACCTCCACAGCTAGGTAGATGTCAAACGCAAAGCTGGCTGCTGAGCCTGGTGGGTAAAACTGCCCACCTTAACTTCACCTGTTCCTGGCACTAAGATCCTGAGGGACTCCCAGGTCATCCTCCAAGCTGGTCTTCTTGGTCTGGTTAGGCTATTTCTTTTTGCTTTTCTTCCTGGCCCATTTTATCTTGCTTATCTTTGGTTTGATACTTTGGGGCAGACCCAAGAGACCAAAGGGACTGAAGTGTGTTAGTCATGGCCTCAACAGAACTGGGGAAGGAGAAGCTCCTCTATCCCCTCCTGACCTAGGACCTTTCATGAAGGGGCACCATGTCAGGTATTCACCATCTCCACTGCAAACGAGAGGGAAAAGGATCAGATTTTAGCAGAAAGGTTTGAGGTTAGATACCTGGAAAAACTTATGGGATGTAAGACTTCAGAATGGGCCTACTTCTCTTCAGAGATTTTGCTTCTGCCTGGATGGATTTAAGTCTTTGTCTACTATCCAACGGGCATTGGAAGAACAGGGTTACTTTTCTGGGGCTCCTCCAGATGTGAGTCTTAGTGCAATCTTCACACAATATACCCCTTTTCAGTCCTTCTAAATGTAGTATGTATTGCCCTGGCTGGTTTGGCTCCGTGGATAGAGAGTTGGCCTGTGGACTGAGGGTCCCGGGTTCGATTCTGGTCAGGGTCACATGCCTGGGTTGTAGGCTCGATGCCCAGTTGGGGGCGTGCAGGAGGCAGCTGATCGGTGGTTCTCTCTCATCATTGATGTTTCTATCTCTCTCTCCCTCTCCCTTCCTCTCTGAAATCAATAAAAATATATTTCAAAAAATAAAATAAATGTAGTATGTGTTAAGCAGACAGCCTTGGGTTTCAGTGCTAGTGCTGCCATTTATCAGCTGTGCCACCTTGGTGAGTCACTTAACCTCTTTGAGCCCTACTTTCCTTGTCTGAAATGCAGATGAACAACCTCTCAAGGTTGTGGAGAGAATATAGTGAAATAATGTGTGTAAAGCACCTAGGACAGTGCCTGATACTCAGTAGCTGCTCATTCAACAAGGGTTGATGCAATAGTGTCTATTACTTTTATCGAGTTAGCAGGACTAACGTTGCTTCAAAGACTCCATGATTATAGTCCAATATGTGTATATGCATATTCTGGGGAGAATGTCCATAGTTTTCTTCATGGTGTGGAACCAGGGTTGGCAGTCTTCTGGAAAGGAAAGTCCCAATCCCTTGATTCAGATTCCCCAATAAGTGAGTTCCCCCATTCCCATTCCTCTCAAGCCAGGAGCACCTTAGACAGTGTTCTGCCTGGAAGCACATCTTTGACTCGGGTAGACTGGGAGAGACAGCCATCAGGGTAGCTGGCAACACCTAGTGTTTGCCAGGCACCTTATAGTGTGAGTACATTTACCCACATGAGCTCTTTTGGTACCCAGAACATCGCAGTAAAGTGAACTACCATTTATTGAGTGCCTACATTGTGCTGGGTGTGTATTTTTAAACGATGTTTCAAGTCTATAGAATAGTTCATTACCTTGATATGCCATAATTTATAAGGCTCATCTCCTATTTTTAATCCTTTAGATATTTTTACTGTTTTAAATACCACAACAAACATCCTAACACATAAAACTTCATGCATTTTTTTATAGTAAATTCCAAGAAGTGGAATTATTGGGTCAACAGATACAAATATCCCCCCATGGTTATGATCATTTTCTTGATGTACCCTAATGAGAATAATATTTTTTAATCTTTCTCTTTGGAATCCTGCAATGGAAACACAAAGGCAGCCTCCTCTTCCTTCTATACCCAGCAGAGACATTAATAATCTATCATAGCTTTTTTTTTTAATTGAGGTAATTGTAGATTCACATGCAGTTGTAAGAAACAATACATTTTTAAGAGATCCCTTATACATTTTTCCTACTTTCACCCAATAGTAACACTTTGCAAGACTACAGTGTATCACAACCAAAATATTGACATTGATACAATCCACCAATCTTATTTAGATTTTCCCAGTTTTACTTGTTTGTGTGTGTTTTAGTGTGTGTGTTTTAGTGTGTGTGTGCTATGCAATTTTATTACCTGTATAAATTTGAATATCTGCCCTAACTGGTTTGGCTCAGTGGATAGAGCATCGGCCTGCGGACTGAAAGGTCCCAGGTTCGATTCCGGTCAAGGGCATGTGCCTTGGTTGCGGGCACATCCCCAGTAGGAGGTGTTCAGGAGGCAGCTGATCGATGTTTCTCTCTCATCGATGTTTCTAACTCTCTATCCCTCTCCCTTCCTCTCTGTAAAAAATCAATAAAATATATTTAAAAAAATTTGAATATCTATCACTACAGTCACGATACTGAACAGTTTCAATACCACAAATATTCCTCATGTTACCCTTTTATAATCATGCCCACCTTACCCCTCCTCAATCCCTAGGAAACACTAATCTTATCCTCCACTTCTAAAATTTTGTCACTTCAAAAATGGAGTTATATACTATGCAATTTTTTAGGATTCGCTTTTTTCACTCAGCATGATTCCATCTATGTTTTTATATGTATCAATAGCTTGGTTCCCTTTTTATTTCATGATGTGGATGTACCACAGTTTAACCATTCACCTGTTAAAGAATACTTTAGCCCAGCAGGAGTGGCTCAATTGGGGCATCAGCCTGTGCACCAAAAGGTTGCCAGTTCAATTCTTGGTCAAGACACACACCTGGGTGTCTGATTTGATTCTGGTTGGGGTATGTAAGGAAGGCAACTGATCACTGTTTCTCTCTCACATAGATGTCTCTCTCTCTCTCTCTCTCTCTCTCTCTCTCTCTCTCTCTCCCCCTCTCTCCCTCCCTCTCCCTCTCCCTCTCCCTCTCCCTCTCCCTCTCCCTCTCCTTCTCCCTCTCCTTCTCCTTCTCTCTCAGCATATCCAAAGGTGAGGATTAAAAAAAAAAAAAGAATGCTTTGTACTCATTAGGAATTAATGAAGTAGCTCATTTTACTTGGTGTGCTGAGTGTTTTATCTTCACAATTATTAAGCTTAATCTTTCAGGCATGGCACTATTATTTCCATTTCATAGACTAGGAAAAATGAGGCTCATAGTAAATGATTTTCCCACTATCACATTCTATTAAATGGCAAAGAAGATATCTTGGAACCCAAGATAATAGGGCTCTTTCGTTACACCAGGCTTTCTCAGACCCTGACTAAGGTTGCTGGGAAAAGGGTGTGTTGGAAGAGAGAAGTTGGAGGCACGAAGAACACTGGAGCATCTTGGGTCAAATCAGGTCATCACAGCTAACTTTGGTTCATAGGTTAGAAGAACAGTAGTGTCATTGAGCAGGGACAATGAGGCATGTGTCCTTGAAATTGTTTTCCCTTTGCCAGGGAAGAACAAGGCTGAAGTGGACGGAGCCCACAGGCCATCTGCCCACAGACCCGAGACCTGGAATGGGAAAGGGAGGATCCACCCTTTCGTTGACTATCAGAGAATGAGGAGGCAAGATACTCCTTGGAAATATGAAATTGTATGTGTCTCTTGCCAGGTCTAAGGAAAATGAGGCCTATGACAACAAGTGAGCTCTCTATTCTGGAGGAGTAAGGGAGATGTAGCACCTTTTTATTTGGTTGCGGTGAGGGGAACTACAGTTCATTTCCACATGTACTACATCTTGGGCAGTCTCAGTGTCTGGAACAAGGTACACGGGGCAAACAGAGTGGGAGCTAAAATGCCAGTCCGGTGTTTAGTCCTGACTTCACCACTGCTCTTCCCCTCCAACTAAGTCAGGAGTTGTAGAAATCATTTAGTCTGTCCCTGAGCCTCTGGTCACTGGTTGAAGCTGACAGGTAGAAACCTGAGTTGGCCCAGTCATGATGGATGGTAGAGATGCCAGCTTGTAGGAGAGAAGGTTTGGCTCCTCTCTTAGGAGCTGTATCTGGCCAAAGGCTGCCTCCTCCCACTTCTTGCTGGAACTGGCTCTTTTGTAGTTGATGTTACTATTGCTCCCTTGGCCTAGTCCAGTGATTGTGGACTCATAATAATTTTCCCTATCTGCTTATGGCTCCAGAACCAGGCCGACCGCACATAGTACTCTTCTCCATCTCCCTTGGCCCATCAAAAATGGCACATGTTCTCACAGTGGCGCCCGCCATCCTTACCAATAATTCCAGCCATGGGAGGAAAACACGAGGCCTTCAGGATTTATGGGGACTGTACTGCATTGAAACAACCAGAGATATCCATTCTGCATCTGCTTGTTGGTTGGAAGTTCTTAGACACAAGGGAGACCACTCTTACCAGCTCTTATCCCCACTGAGGTTTCCTGACTGTCAGAGGTCCTGACGTGGCTGGGAGACAGCTCTCTTCCCTTGCAGCCAAGATGGCTCCTAACCAGGAAATCTCAGGACCCCTGCTTACTCTCTTTCTTTGGCTGCCTCTCTACTCCAGGTCCCCTTCTCTCCTGTCACCACTCCCTTCCCATTCCTCCTTTCTCCTCTCTCTCTCAGCAAGTTTTTTATGTGATTACAGGCACTGCATGGTAATTAGTGCTAAACTCATTTGCACAACTACAGTTAATTGGCTACAACAATTAATTAATGTGTTGGAAATTTGGCACTGGAAAAAAAAAGTTTGTCATCAAAATAAGGGCAAAAAATTGTAGAGTAAGGTACCCATAAAAATTGAGGGCAGGCTTCAGAAGCCCAGCTGGGCCTCAGACTTCAGGCTGGCCTCAGATGCCTTCCCACTCCCCACTTCAACACATTTTCCTTCTTCCTCTTTCATTTTTTTCTCTTCCTTTTCCTCCCTCTATTTCTCTTCTCTTCTCTCTCTCTCTTTACAACTTAAGCAAACTCATTTCCCTGATAAAATATAGCATGACTAATGGCTAGAGCATGTAAAAATCATTGGGAAAATGTCCTTGGAAGACGAATGCATTTTCAGCAGAATAATTAACTTAATTAACAAATTCACATGCATATTCATCAGGCTATTAATGTCTTCTCGGCTCAGCTTGATGAACATTGCGGTAATAACCATCTCATTTACATACTGCATTCTACTGCGATCCAAAACAGAGACAACATACAGGCGTATACACACACACATACACTTACACAAATACACACAACATGCTTGGGCCGCTTTGATTTCCAGGTTGGCTGTGAGTGTGTGTGTGTGTGTGTCTGTGTGTAGGAACCCCGACTGCTTGGTGGTATGATCTTTAGAGGGTCATGAGTGAGATGGGGTAGTGATGTCCATATGTGGATTTAAGAAAACAAATTCATTCATATTCTCTCTCTCTCTCTCTCTCTCTCTCTCTCTCTCTCTCTCACTCTCACTCTCTCTCTCTCACTCTCTCTGCCTCTTTTTCCTTGTTTCCTTTCCCCTGTGTCATTTTCTTCTCTTGCGCCCCCCGCCCCCCAATCTCTCTAGGGAAAAACTTGGTATCTGTGCCAACTTTTTCTCCCCTCCCCTCCTCCCTCTCTCTCCTCCTTCCCTTCTTGCAACTGCTGCCAGCCGGCATCAGCACCGAATTGCCATCTCCTTGAGCTCTCTGTGGAGCAATCTCAGAGAGCAGTAAGGTGTGACGCGGGGCTCTGCCGGCTTCGCAGCACCGCCTGCGGAAAGAGCGCAGGATGGCGGAGGAAGATTAAGAGAAATCTCGAGCAGGGCTCCGCTGCCATTGGTGTGTGCAAATGCCGAGGAGGAAGGGAGAGGGAGAGCGAGGAGGGGGGGTGTAGAAAGGGCGGGGTGGTGGTGGTGGTGGGGAGACCAGCAGCTGTCAGCCTAATTCTTCTAACACTCTGCTTGTGGTCATATTAGAAAAACAGATTATGCCCCTCGGTGCCACTCACTTATACTTGACATACGTTAATGTTCTATATCTCCATTCTCCGGTCTTGACAACAGTGGACTTCAGGTCAAGGAGGATGGGGGTCTGGGTGGCCAAGGGTCACAAACGATTCTACCCCCTCATTCTCTCCTGACCTCCAACCCCAGTCTGTACTAGCCCTTTAGAAAGCAAGCCAGGACCAGAATTTGCATCCTGTGCCACCATTTGGTCCTGCTTTTTGCAGCCCCTGGGAAGTTGAGAGGTCAGAGGACACCTGGAAGCCCTTTTCTCTGAAAAGTCACTGCCCCTTTAGTCTTAATAGGTAACATTAGGGCAAAGTAAGACCAGCCTGATGGCACCCCCTGCTCTAACCTTTCTATTGCCCTCCACCGCAAATCAGAAGTTGAAGGTCAGTGAAAGGGGTCCATGATAGTGCTCCATGAGAGGGCTACAGAGAAGTCATAAGCAAACAAGGCCAGGATTGTTTCTGGGTTGCTATGGAAACCAGGTTCCCTCCTCCTGGCAGGAAGGGAGGGCTGCCTGAGGCCTTCCTCCTTCCACCAATCCTGAAGGCTGTAAAGGCGGAGTTTGCTAAGGCCTGGGGAATCTTGGAGGACAGACCAACCATTCCCAGCAGCCTGCCTGCCAGACCACAGCCCTTTGACTACCACCTTCCCTACCCTCTCACCCCAAAATTCAGTCAAAGGAGGCTTTTCCTCAGTGCCTTGTCCTCTATGGAGACCTGTTGCTTAGCAACCACTAGTGCCTTCTTCCTAATAACTTGCAGGGGCTGAGAGATATAATATGTCTCTATATTCAGTTTCCCTTCCCTGTCTATTTATATTTAATAACCAAAGCCTTGTCTTGGGTTCCCTTGGCACCTGTTTTAGAGGGAGTAAGCTGCATCCTGAAGTTATACCTGAGGAAGAACTTCCAAACAGGGAAGAGTGGGAGAAAAGACAGGAGTAGATAGGGAAGCTGTGGAATCTTTTTTTTTTAAGTGTAGGTTGGGGAGGGGGGGAAGTATTTAGAACTTGGGATGTGGGGAGAGAATGTCCACCGGGATTCCCAAGGGTCTGTTCAGGACCTGGAGTGGACCCTATCAGCTGCTTCCTAGTTGGCATTTTCCACTCCCCATACCCTGTCCTGCCCCTCCTTCCTAAACTTCCAGTCTAGAGCCCTCTCATATTTCTGTATGTGGGAGGCCTGTCCCTCTGGGAATGTCTAGTTTCCTAATGTTTGTATGTTGGTATCCAGGAAGGGGGCTGTGTCAGTGTATGTCCAACAAGGCCTGGGTATCTCTCAAAGTTTTCCAGTCAGTCAGGAAACCTGGGTCTGAGCCCCCTCTTCTTATTCTCCTGTGATCCTGGTTATTCACTTACTCTATCCTTTGTTGATTCATCAGCAGATCAATAATAATAATAGCCCTGGCCAGTATGCTCAGTCATTAGAATATTGGCCCGTGGACAGAGGGCCTTGGGTTCGATTCCTGGTCAAGGGCATGCACCTCAGTTGCAGGTTTGATCCCCAGTTGACATGACTCTCTCACATTGATGTTTCTCTCTCTCTCTCCCTCCCCCCTCCCTCCCTCCCTTTCACTCTCTCTAAAAATCAGTGGAGCCCAGCTGGTGTGGCTCATTTGGTTGAGCATTGTCCCAGGCACCAGGAGGTTGCTGGTTTGATTCCCAGTCAGGGCACATGCCTGGGTTGCCAGCTAGATCCCCAGTAGGGGGCATGCAGCTGATTGATGTGATGTTTCTCATCAATGTTTTAATATATCTCCTT
Source organism: Myotis lucifugus (assembly GCF_000147115.1). NCBI lineage: Eukaryota > Metazoa > Chordata > Mammalia > Chiroptera > Vespertilionidae > Myotis > Myotis lucifugus. The sequence goes on from NW_005871377.1 coordinate 496,066, forward strand.
TTCCCTTCCTCTCTCTAAGATCAATAAAAAAATATATATATTTTAAATCAATGGAAAAAATATCCTCAGGTGAGGATTAACAACAACAAAAATAATAATAAATTACAATAGTGGACTTTAGTGGGATAAGTTTAAAGTAATATGTAAGAGGAAACACTCTGAAAACTGTCAAATTTAACTAAAATATTATTTTAAGGTCTGAAAAGGTTTGACTGCTGGGAAGAGGAAGGCATCATGAATCCAGCCTAGCCCTAGGCTTAGGAATGCATTAGTTTTTTGGCCAGAGGGGTATGATTCTTTGCCCTCTGGTTGGTAGGATGGGGAGCTATATATCAAAATCAAACACAAAGCTGTCTAAGGAGAGTAGCACACAGTGTCACCATCATCTTCCCCGCCTCCAGTCCCAAACTCTGATCACTAGTCTTCAGTAGCCCTGCCGATACCCCACCCTGAACCTTCCATCCTTCTGGGTCGGCACCTTCACTGCATTCATGCTAGCTCACAGACTGTACAGTTTCACCCTTCATTCCCCCCTTCTCAGCACTTCCTCCAACCCGGCCTTCTGTGGGAGACAGATGGGGTGTCTGGGATGGAAAAGGCTCTGGGCTCTATGCCGCCTTGGGTGGGCAGCCTGCCTCCCCATCTCCCCACTACTCCCCCTCTCCCTACCTAAGACACTCAGATTCACCCCGGGCAACTTTGGGAGCTCCTGAGGATTCCAACTCTCTTACTTCTCAGACTCAGCCCCAGAAGCAAACCAGAATGAAATCTTTCCAATCCTAGACCCCAGCCCCTCTTTGTGGAAGACCAATGCAAAGGAGGAATTAGGTTTGGGAATGGTAGGGCTCCATGCGAAGGGACTAATGTGGAGAGGAAGGGAAAGGCCCAGGGTCCCTCACTGAGGACTGATGGCTGGGGTTTGGGGCCTGAGTTGACAGAGAAGGCTGAACCTCAGCAGCTCCTTTGTTCCAGAAATCTGGGGTCCCTGAAAGGAGGCTTAGCTTGGGGAGGGGGAGAAAGAGAACTAACATTACAGAGCACCAACTGTGAGCCAGGCATGATGCCAGAGCCTTTCCATACCTGTAGTCACAACTAGCAGGTGAGGAGTCTGGATGAATAGGTGTCTCATGAGCTCTCAGCATCTCTCGGCAGAGTTGACCACCTCCTCCGCTGATTCTATGATGTCATTACCAATTCTCCTACCACTCTGGCTGCTCTTTCTCTCTCTCCTTTGCAAGCTCATCCTTAACTCCTTAGACTCAGCTAAGTCCCCCAACTATATACTTTGATGGTACTACATATCCTTTCAGAGCACTTAGCACAGTTATTTCACACTTATTTGTGTAGCCATTTGAATAATGATCCTATTTCCCCCACCAGATGGAAAGTTCCACGAGGACAATGACCACGTCTGTCTGTGTTCACCGGTGTGCTCCCATTGCCCAGCACAGTGCCTGGCATAAAGCAGCTGTTTGGTAAATATTTGTTGAATGAATGAATAAATGACAAAATTCTATCTCTCTGTCCTAAACTCAACTTCTTAGCCACTCCCTCACTCCAGAGCTAACTCACCCCCAATGTGTGCACCAGGGAACAGGGTGCCTGGAAGGTCATCTCATTCTCCTGGTAAAAAGCCATCAGAACAGGACTAGTCCCAGTTCCAGGGTATGGTATGGGGCCTCTGCCCTCCTAATATCTGGCTCTGCCTGCCTGTTCTCCAGGGATTGAGAGAATTCAAAATCCCAACAACTTCTCCCCATATTGGGGCCTGAAATCCCTCGTGAGCTGGAAAGGAGGAGTTCTATTGGAGAAGGGTGTCCCTCTTTTCTACCTTAGCTGAGATTGCAGAGACCCCCTCTGTTTGCTTCTGTCCTCTTTCCCTGGACTTCAGGGAAGGGGTTGGTTTGAACAAGTGGGAGGGATAGATAAATGGTAAAGCCGGACAAGCTGCTTGTTCGTTGACAGCGCTGGTGACAAGCCTCCGCCAGGTGACTGGAGCAGAGGAACACAGGACCCAGCAGCCTCAAGTCCTTTGGGACTACACTCTCTAGACCCTCGGAAGCAGGGAGTGGATTTGTCTGGGAAGTGGCCAGCCTTCAGCCCAGACCTTCATCTGTACCTTTCTGCTGCCCTTGCCATCTGACCTCAAAATTAAAGTGAGGCCAGCCCCTTGCTCTCCCTGGCCACTCCCTATTTTAGCCAATGCCCAGCCCAGAGCATCTCTTCCACCCAGCTGAGCACCAATATCTAGTTCTCACAGCTGCCTCTCATACAGTCCCCTTATCCTGACAGTGCCTCTCAGCACTCAGGTATTGGGGTCATAGATCTGGAATCCACTCCAGACAGTGTTGCTCTCTCTGACCCTACCTGTTCTCTGGGCCCCTAATGAAGTAGGTCAACTCAGGCTGTGGGCCAAGTCCTTGTGTCCTCATCAAAGACAACATCTGTCTCCTCAAAGATGATAATTCTGCGGAAGGAGATGAGACAGGCACAGGAGAGAAACCTCCATCCTGCCCGGGCCCTCACCCCAGATTCCACTGCAGGCACAGATTGAGGGTGAGGGCCAAGACAGCCACAGAGGCCTACACTCATACATGCCCCTGCACAGGCCTTCATGCCTCTGAGCCCCCAAATATGTGGGCCCCTCCTGGGCTCACCCAGCTACCTGTGCTGCTGCTGCTGCTGCTGCTGCCAAGCCAGCCTTCTTTTATTCATGCGTTGTTTTATTGCTGGCAAATGCTGCTGCTTGCTGCTGTTAGAGGCGTTCCTGCCAAATCCATCCCAACATCTTGGCCTGGCATCAGGGCGGCATGCTAATGTGGAAATTTGAAGAGCCGCTCAGTTTTAAATCGGAATTTTAAATGAGCAGCAGTGCTCCTGAGGGACCCAGGCAAAATTGAACAGTATCTGATCTACCCTTCCTACTCCCACTCCCATAGAATCACCCTACTTTCTCCCCTCTGCTCCCCTTGACTTGGACATTAGATGAGGGAGTGGCATGGGACACACTAGGGCAAGAAGGAGTTGGTACCAGATGGAGTCATCTGGGCCAGTAATGGGCTGAGATTCCCCGACTCAGGACCAAGGAGGGATCCACTGCCTGCTATCATGGGAAAATGGAGGCAGGGACTCTCTACACAAGGGAGTAGAGCTGGGGATGGTGAAACTGACGTGCCTACCCCACTTCCCATTTTACCAGGAAACAAGAAGAGAAGGCCCAGAGCAGAGAAGAGGGAAGGTGGAATTCCAAGAAGACACTCATGAGCAACATGCAGTTGTGTGGACTGGGATATGTGCACACAGCTGTGCATGCAGGTCAGGATGTTTGCTGAGGCGCCCTGTAGCACATATGTACACAGCCCACACATCACCTATGTATGGAGAGAAATTATTCATATATGCAGGGCAGTCTTTCTTCCCATATCCAGGCCCCTGTCCTAACCAGAGCAAGCTGTTTCTATAAGTTGCTAGCCTGAGCTGTGCTCCAGGTTTTCCCATAAATCCTAATGCACTAACATTCCCAGCTCCTGGCAGCTACCTTGAGTCAGCCATGGTGGTGACAGAGCCCCACAGCAACTCTGGGGCACTTAAACTCATTTTGTGCATTGTTGTGGCTACAGTATGGTGCCTTCTCAGATGGCCATCAGATGACAGGCTCCGACCTCTCATCTGGGAGAGGTAGCCTTGCTTTCAGAGGGAAGAATGGGCTAATGGGAGGTGAGAGAGGCAGAAGCTGTACCTGTCTGTTACCCCCTTTCCTCTTTACCTGTCTCCAGGAAACAGATGGCCCCTCATTATAAAACATATATTGTGCCCTGGCCGGTTGCTCAGTGGTTAGAGCGTCATCATGTGGACCGAGGGGTCGAGGGTTTGATTCCTTGTCAAGGGCACGTACCTCGGTTGCAGTTTTGATCCCTGGCCCTGTCGGGGCACATGCAGGAGGCAAGCAATCGATGTCTCTCTCTCTCTCTCTCTCTCTCTCTCTCTCTCTGCCTCCCTTCTTCCCTCTCCTCCCCTCCTTCTTCCCTTCCTCTCTCTCTAAAAATCAATGGAAGAAAATATCCTCTGGTAAGGATTAAAAAAAGAAGAAGAAAACATATATTGAGTGCCCACCCTCAAGGGGACAATGTGCTTAGCTTAGCACAGTGCCTCACAATTTTCTGGGCCGGGTCGATGACAGCCCGAAGAATCTGGATGTGCTATCTCCATCGGACAGTCCACAATAACTTGCATGGCAACCTCAACCTCACCAATGTAAGCTGCCAAAGAATGCTCCCTGACCTTCCCCAGGATTCCTCCTCCCTCAAAGAAGGAGCCAGCTCCTTTATGGGTTGGTGTGGCTGCCAGCCAAGAGGCTTGGGGCAGGCCTGGGGCATGCAGCTGGCAGCTGCCCACCAGATCCCCAAGGAACACCTTCCTCCCCCACTCCATCGCCCCATTCAGATGGCCCCTGGGCTGCAGGGAGTTAGAGCTCCCTGCTCCCCATTTCCAGAGTAAACCTCAAGCTAGAAAGCCCACCATCTTCCTTTCCACTGTAACCTGTTCCAAGATCCTCCACACAGGTACTTCTCCCAGGCAGGACCAAAAAGTTAATATAGTAGGATTGGGCTGGGAGTAAGTAAGGGGCCTTGAGGAGTGAGACAGGGGCTAGAATTATGGGAGAAGTTCCTGAGGTCAAGAGATGGATGAGGAAGAACTCAATGGCAGTGAGATAAGATGGCAGGTGGGGGTGGAGACATGAAGTAAAGGGGCTGAGTGAATCTGCCTCTCATCTAATTAGCAACATGTAAATAATATGCAAATAACCCCCTCTTTGTTTAGAGACCACAGGGTCTGTGCTTTTTGGAAGTGGCTACAGAGGGTCCACCAAGCAGTATCTCTGAGATCCTCAAACATGGGATACTCAGGCTCAACATAGACGTCATGGTGCAGCCATCGGGTTGTAGCTTATTCCCTGGATGGACTCAGTTTCTATAGGCCTCAGTTTCCCTATGTGTGAGATGGACTGGATGGACTCCAAGGCTTCTATCCAGTACTGACAGTCTGGGGTTCTCTGATCAGGGGCCCAGCCAGGGGAATTAATGCCATTCTGGGGTGGAAACTACTTAACTCTCTTGCCCCTGCTGTCCATCTCGGCAGTTCTGCCATGGTACCCCCCGCATCCCCATGCACCTGCCATTCCGAACATGTGAACATTTTCCTGAAGGCAATGTGCTCCCCTACTCAATGCCTTTACCCCACTGTTTCCTCTGCTAGGAATATCCTTCCCACTTTAGTCCCTTACCTGGCTAACTCCTCTAACTCCAACAGCCTTACCTACCTTATCCTTCCACCTTTTGGACATCCCTATGTATTGTTTCCTTGTATTATTTCCCACTAGACTGTGAATTCCTAAAGAGCAGGTACTAGGTTTTGTTCAAGATGGAATCTCCACCCTGGCCTGGTAGTTCCGTTGGTTAGAACATCATCCTGATACACCAAGGTTGAGGGTTAGATCCCCAGTCAGGGCACATACAAGAGTCAACCAATGAATGCATAAATAAGTGGAACAACAAATCTCCCTCCCTTTCCCTCTTTCTCTCTCTCTCCCCCCCCCCTCCTTCCCTTGCTTCTTCCCTCTCTCTCAAATCAATAATAACAATAATAAAGAGACAAAATCTCCAATTTCCCAAGGCTGCTGTAATAAATTACCACAACCTTGGTGTCTTTTTTTTTTTTTCTTGGTGTCTTAAAACAACAAATCTCTTCTCACATTTCTGGAGGAAGGTAGTTCAACGTCAATTTCACTTCATCAAAACCAAGAGGTTGTCAGGACTCTGTGTGCTCTCTCTGGAGGCTCTGAGGGGGAATCTGTTCTTTCAGCTTCTAGGGGCTGCTGGCATTCCTTTGCTTGCAGTTGCATCACCCCAATTTCTGCCTCTGTCTTCACTCTTCCTGCTACTCTTCTGTGTGTGTATAATGTTCCTCTGCCTCTCTCTTACAAGGACATTTGTGGTGGCATTTAGAGCCCAGCCAGATGATCCAGGCAAAGCAATCTCTCATCCCAAGATTCTTAGCTTAATCACATCTGCAAAAACCCTTTTCTAAGATAAGGGAACATTCACAGGTTCTGGGGATTAGGATGTAGACATACCTTTGGGAGCCATTATTAGACTACCAAAATAAGCAAAGGCACTTTTAAAATTGTTAAGCATCTACCACTTGATAAGCATCTACCATGTGCCAGACACCATACATATATTTTATATTTTTCTCACTGCATTTAAGTCTCCCAATAACCCTGAAAGGTAGATAATAATGCCTCCACTTTACAGATGAGGAAACTGAATGAGGCTCAGGGAGATTGAGTCACCTGTTCAAGCTCACATAGCTGGTAAGTGACAGAGCTAGGATTTGAAACCAGATGGGCTTGTCTCCAAAGCCAGCATGATTTTTGCCTCACCAAAAGCCTTCAAGCCTACCCCGGGCTCTGGCTCAAATTTCTGACCTGAGTGAATGTGCAGAAACAGAAAGAGAAGTGGACAAGGGAAGGAAAGATGAGGCCCAGCCTTCCTACTGGTATCGACTCACTTTCTTTTGCCAAAGACCTCTTACCACCACCCCTAAACCTCCCCCACCACCTCTGACCCCTTGTTTAAGGAGCCTGGAATCTCCCCCACTTTGCAGCTCCATGCCACCTACTGCTGCCCGGAGGGTGGCACAGTGCCTGGACTTCAGGCAAAAGATATATCACAGAACCAGAGGGATCTCTGGGGTCACCTCTTTTACCCCTCTGTCCATATAGAGACCCACAGGACAGGGCAGACAGGGTCAGGGTAGTGGGCAGCAGAAGGGAAAATTAGCCATCTCTTCTTTTAGCTACCCTTTCTCCTCACTTCTGACACAATTTGTGTTGGGAAGTCCTCACTGAGGACTGACCTTCCAGACATCATGTTGTAATGAAAGCTGGCCAGAATCAGATTGTCCAAGACTGTCCAAACCATAAAATGAGATTTTGGCTAAGTACCTTCACCTCTCTGGGCTTCTAATTCTTCATCTTTAAAATGGGATCGATAACGATGATAATTATAATACCCATCTCACAGGGCTGTTGGGATAATAACACAGTCCAGGAAAGAAGCGTCCTAACTCACCTGGAGCAAGGGAGGTGCTGCGGGGCTATTTTGTAACAGCCCCTCAGCCCTCCAGCCGAAGCCCCTTTATCCTGGGTAACACAGGGCTTTGCTCACCTCAGCCGTCTGGTCTGCCTTGCGCGCTAGACTGTGAACTCCTCTTGGCAGGACCTTGTTCATTTTTTAATCACCGCTCCTTCTCCCCATTGTCTAACCCGCACTTGGGCACGTAGGATTGTAGGCTGGATCTACACTTGACAAATAAACAAGTGAGGGTATCAGTCGGACCCGCAAGTCCCAGGAGGCACAGAGCCTGACTCCCTCCCACCTCCCCTCCCCCGCTTTTGGGCACGACCCCTTTCCCCTGGGCTCCACGAGCTAGCGGCGAGAAAAGGATGTTCTGCAGCTTTAAGATTTCTCTTGGGCGTCCCGGTTGCCAAGGCGCGGTTGTCCGCCGAGCTGCGTCGGGCTTCGTCTTCTTCGTCTTCGGCGCACCAGCTCCTCGCTTCCGCCACTGCAGCCCGCCGCCGCCGGGCCGCGTCGGCTCTGCTCTTCCGAACCGTCTGGCGGACTTGGCACCGGCCCCGACTCCTCAGTGCCCCCGCAGTGCGTGGCAGGCTGCGGCTTCATTATCCTGATTGATTCCTCCTGCTCCCGGACACCGTGGGGGCCCCGGCCAAGGAAGGGGGGAAGAGGCGGCATCTGCGGGCCCCTTTCTGGGCCCTCGCTCCCAGCCGCTCTTGTTATTTGGGCTGCCGGCCCTCAGTGTTCTGGTGTCCGGGCCGGGCTAGGACGCAGGGCCAGGCCTATCTTTGCTCCCACCATCCCACCCCACAAACCCCATGGCAGGGAGAGCGCCAAGAAGGAGCGGAACTGTCTGGAGCTTGGTGTTGGGGACCAAGGTGCCAGCCCTGGGCCACAAACGCAGCGTGGGTTTCTGTCTCCGGGCCTGCGCTCTGCAAATGCTTTGGGCCTTTCCCAGGAGGATATGGAAGGCTTGTGAAGGGAGCACAGTGATAGACTGAGAACTTCGAACTTCGGGAGAATAAGCCTTTGCCAAACGGGAAAGGTGACATCTTTGAGGAACATTGATCACGTGGGCCAAGGCCCTATGGCACATGTCTTATCACATGCCTCCCAGGTTGCCCTAAGTACAGTTATCAGGGGAAGCAGGGACAGGGTCTGCCAAAACAACAGGACACAGCAAGGAGCTGAGCTTAAAGGAAGGCCAGAGACCTCTGTAGTTAAAGAACCTGGTCCCAGATCTAGCAGGGGGTGGTCTGGCCACAAAATCGTGGTCCCCCAGGAAATCAAATACTGAGGTGAGGCCTCAGTGGAAAGAGCAGTTGGGAACCTGGGATCATCTTCCTAGTTCTGCCACTTGATTTCTGACCTGGACAAGTCACTTTACTATTCTTAGCCTTGGTTTACTCATTTGTAAAATGGGGTTAAGACCTCTCTGACAGTAGTCAATGGCTAAATGGGATAATGATGGCAGGGCCCTACCTAAGTTATCTGGCAAAAAGGAGAAAGGGGGGTGAGAAGCAGGCTTCTATCTCTGCTGCTGTGTTAGGTACCCTCCTCTCTCCTTGAAGGAGGTAACTTTCCTCCATATGCCTAAATCCCTTTGAGTAGATGATGACATAGAACCTTCCAGCCACAGCTGCTTCCTTGTCAGGGGAGGGGCAAAACTGCTGCCCACCTCCTTGGCATGGCATGGATTTAATTTCTCAGTTCTCATCAGGCTCTCTGTGAGGCCTTCTTTTCTGTAAGTCCTGACAGTCTCCCTCTAGTACCTCTGTCCTGTCCTGTTCAAAGGTCAGATACACAAACTTGGCCCTTTTGGCTAACTCCAATCTTTAGCTCCTGTCAGTTCTGGGAAAGGGAGCTGGTGGAGAATTTGAGGCCAGTTTTTCCAGACCTGTGGCAATCTTGTCTGTGAACATGATCTGGGCCACTCAGGCAACTAAGTGTCTATTTCTAGGTCTATTTCCTCATCTATGAGTTAATTAATTTATTTTTCCAGCTCGTATTCCTGGGTGACCGTACTGGGGCAGCACAGTGCACCCAGCAGGTGGGAGTGCAGGAGCCAGAGTGGGTGGGAAGAACTGCACTCTGAAACCGCAGATCCTCAGGGGGGCGGGGCGGGGGGGAGGGGTAGATACACATGTCAGCCTCTTCAATACAAGGGTATTTGCTGCTGGAGGACCTTCCAGATTCTAGAACATTCCACAGTGTTATGCTGCTTTCCCCCTTTTTCTTGAACATAGCAGACTCTGGCCTTGGACTCTTCAGCCTGAGGCTAATTGCTTTCCTGGGGGAAAAGACAAATTATAAATTTTAGTCTGGAGCTTTTGTTCATTTCATTTTGTTAGAATTATTTATTTTTAATACAATTATGCATTATTTTTATATTCAATGTAAAAACACAGTAAAAAAAATTACCAGTTGAGGCGGGGAGGGGGGTGTGTAGGGAGGGAATGTCAGGGAGGAATTTTTTTCTCTGGTGGCCAAAGGGAGGTCAGCACATGTATCGAGGCACGTCATGCCCTTGATTAATGTAACCCTGTGAGTGGCTTTCTCAGCCTACCTACTGGCCTGGCTGCCCACCCACCCCTGGTTGACCTGCTCCATCGTCAGCACCTGTAGGCCTGGACTCCACTTCCTATTTATACAAATCACATGGGACCTCGCTGTGGCTGCTCTAGGCAGAAGAGGGAGCCACAGCCGCCTAGTGGCTGCCAGGGAAGCTGGCAGGAAGGGGCATCTCCACCAGACGTCTCCTGGGAAACAGTGAGCTCCCCGGAGAAGGGACATTTGGAAATAAAATTCCTGCCACTGTGTGTTTGTATGTGTGTTGGGGCGGGAGAGGGAGTTAAGAAACCTCCCCAGCCCCCTCTGCTCCTCTCTCTTCAGGGAAAACCTCTCAGCAGCTCTTCTTCCTCCCAAAACTCCAGCCTCCTCCCCAGAAACAGCATAGGCTCTGCTGGGACTGGGTAATATCCCTTCAGATTTATGCAGGTGGAGGAGAGCACTGGACTGAGAGCCAGAGGCCAGTGTCCCTGGCTGCCCTGCCTCGCCCTCTCTGCGTCCTGGGTTCCTGCTCTGTAAATGAGGATACTGGCTGAGATTTCCCCGTTGCTCTTCGCACAGAGGGTTCCTCCACAGGTCCAAGAATACAGTGGGGCCACTTGAGGTTATTTTTGGCACTTGGAGCAGATCCCTGGTAGGAGCTAATGATTCCTTGTGTGACCTTGACTGGTCACTAAAACAGCCTCAGCCCTCACCTGCACATCCACTCAGGTATTCGCAGGTGCTTATGGAGAGTGACATCTACACTTGGAGGGCCCAGAGACTGCCCAGCTTTCCATGAAAGCCCTCCCCATGCTGTCCTGTGCCAGAGGCCAGCTGCATCCACCTTCCTTCCATGGCGATTCCTTTCACCTGAAACTGGAGGGCCCTGGAACCTTCTCTTCCCATAGTACCCAAAGCCAACCTATGAGAGAAGCCATCGTGCCTCCTGGGGAATAGAAGTGGGGTCCCTGCCTCCTCCCCTCACACATCCACCTGGTTCCCTTTGCTCTCCCTTGCTGTTGAGGGACCAAGCCCCCACTGCCAGCCGTTTAACCCACCTTTCCCCTGTAAAATACTGGCCACATGAGTGAAAGCAAGTGGCTCCCTCCCAGCTGCAGTGCCCCTCCTGACCTCACTTCCTAGATCCCCCCTTTCTCAAGAGACCCCACCTTCCAGGCAGAGTGAAGTTTGCTGAGAGAGCTTTCCATGTAGGAAACAACCCCACAATTTTTGGAGGAGATATAGGAGCTCCAGGAAGGAAGCGGGGGAGAGGGAGGGTCGCGCTGCAGAAACCCTGGAGGTCCAACCCTTCAGGTGTCCTTTAGGAGGAGACATGGACTAGCCCACGTGGCCTGATTTGACCTTGGGGCTTCTCAGCCCTAGGTCTGTCCTTGGGAGACAGGCCAGTGAGTTGGAGGTGGGAGAGAAGGTGAAGTGGGGAGCAAGGGGAGGGTGAAGCTGCAGAAGTGGGGAGGGGAGTGACTGTCACCTTTATTGGGCACCTACTGTGTGGCAGGCAGACACGATAGGCTCTGTCCCAGTTTTACCTGGATTGTCTCATCCAGTTCTCACCCCAGCCTTGTGCCAGTGTTATTATCTCTCCTGTTCTGACAGAGAAGGAAACTGAGACTCAGAGGTGTTATGTAACTTGCCCAAGGTCACACAGCTTGTCAGGAGTGAAGCCAGGATCCCAGCCCAGGTCTGTCTGCCTCCAGTGGGTTCTCTCTGCTGCCAGAAAGTCCTCCTCCTGGAAAAGCAGGTCTGGAGTTGGGGTTTTCAGTCAGAACTCATCAGGCTCCCCAGAGGCAAATCTATTGTCATCTGCCCTCCTCCTCCTCACCCATCTGCCAGGCAAGTCGCAGGTGAGCCCCCTGCCAAGGCCCCTGCCCCAGCCCCAGGTGCTAGCTCGGCTTGCCTGGCTCCCCGCCCCTCCCTGGTGCCCCCAAGGTGGCTCTGAGGTCACCCCACACCCCAATGCCTTTAATTCTGCATTTCCAGGTCACAGAAAGCATAGGAAAAAGCAGGAAGAGAGAGGAGGTCACTTGAAGGTTGGAAGCAGGGGCTCTGGTCTTCCACAAAAGATTGGGGGTCCTGGTTATCTCCTTCAGTTCAAATGAACCCTTTCCTAACTCCCACCCCTCATCCCCAGAGACAGCCAGAGCTTTGCTTAGTTAATGAAATACAAAAGAAGGAATCAGGGGGTGGGGGTGGCTCCAGAGCTCTGGAAAGCGAGGGAGAGAGGAAAAGTTGGGTCTCTTCCAAAGAGTTAATGTTCCACAGTATGATCGATTAGGTGTCAGATGTAATTTCAAACCAATACAAGATGAATGGCATAATTTTCCCTCTCTCATTTTAGACAGAATTAAGAATCCATTAGCTAACACAAATTTTTGGCAAGTTTAATAGGAGCTCAAATCTACATTCAGAGGAAACGCTCCCCAAAGCATGTTTTAAGCTTTTACTCCTCAGGCCCCTGGCCTCCAACGTCCTCCTGACCCTCACAAGCCCTCTGTTCTCTGTCCCCTACATGCAGCCCCCTCTCCCTTCCCTGGTCCCCCTACATGCTCCTCCTCAACCCAGCCCAAGATTAACTGGCCTGACCCCTCTCACAAAGGCTGGGCCTGCCCACCATTGTCTTCCAGTGGCAATGGGTGGGGGAAAGGGGCGGAGGGGCTGGCAGTGGGCCCAGGGAATGGGGGAGGTTGCTGAATTGGCCCCAGGCTCCAGACAAACCCTAGGGAGAGGGGTGAATTGATTGGGGCTTTGGGGCTGTTTGAGTCTCAGCTACTCATCAGTATCACCCCCAGAGTAGTTCTTGTTCTTAGACAAAGCATTCCCTAATTCATAAGGGGGACTACACCCCCTCCTTTTACATTTACATATATTCCCACAGCAAACCTGAGAGGAAGAACAGCTACCTGTCCATTTTATAGATAAGGAAATTGAGGCTCGGGGGGGTTGCTTGGAGTCAGCTGGGTCCTTGGCTCTGCTACTTTCTTGCTTACCAGGGCCCTAAGCAGTGGTCGGCAAACTGCGGCTCGGCAAACTGCAGCTCGGCAAACTGCGGCTCAGAGCCACATACGGCTCTTTGGCCCCTTGAGTGTGGCTCTTCCACAAAATACCGACTTCTGCACATGGGCCACGAAGTTTCAATCGCACTGTACGTGCGCACCCGCACGTGGTATTTTGTGGAAGAGCCACACTCAAGTGGCCAAAGAGCCGCATGTGGCTCGCGAGCCGCAGTTTGCCGACCACGGGAATTTACCTACAGGTCTCAGTGTTTTCATCTATAAAATGGGAAGAACATTAGTACAAGGTACAAATGAGAAAGCTCTTGAGAAAGGAGAATCTCCATGACTGTTCGTCCGGGCAGAGGTGCCAAATGTCCATGCTGCACCAGCCTCTACCCTCCAAGCTCACAGCCTGTGGGAGAGACAAAGGTAAACTGAGCCCTGCCCTGGAAGGAAGAGAAGCTGGAACAATAGTCATGGCAGCTTCCCCTTCCTGGTCACCTACCCTGCACCAAGTGTGGGAACAGATTCCTTACATATAGTAACTCATTTACTCCTCACACCTTTTTCAGACAGATACTTTTATTTTCACCCCCACTTTCCACATCAGGAAACTGAGGCACAAACAGATGAAGTGCCTTGCCTGAGGTCACCCAGCTGAGTAGGGAGTGGCAGAGTTTAAATTCCAACCCAGGCAGCCTGGGCCGGTGGCTTTTAACCTGGGGCTGAGCAGAGGTAAAGGCTGGGATGGTGGAACACCAGGATGTGATTGACCCCGCTCTGGGGTCTGGGAAGGCTTCGCCACGGCCAGGCTTGAATGAGGAGTTTACCATTTCACTGGGCAAGGAGAGAAAGAGCATTCTAGGAAACCTTTAGAGCAGCGGTCGCCAACCGGTGGTCCGCGGACCCCTGGTGGTCCGTGAGGTCCGAAAGGTTGGCGACCGCTGTTCTAGGCCAGTGATGGCGAACCTATGACAAGGCATCAAAAGAAGTCTCAGGCCCTAGCCGGTTTGGCTCACTGGGTAGAGCGTCGGACTGCAGACTCAAGGGTCCCAGGTTCGATTCCGGCCAAGGGCATGTACCTTGGTTGCGGGCACATCCCCAGTAATTTCTATATGTGACACGGCACATCGATGTTTCTCTCTCATCGATGTTTCTAACTCTCTATCCCTCAAGGTTTGCCATCACTGCCCTAGTAAAATATATTAAAAAAAACAAAAAAAAAAAAGAAGAAGTCTCAGGCCCTGGCCTGTTTGACTCAATTGATTGGGTGTCATCCCGTGCACCAGAAAGGTTATGGGTTTGATTCCCAGTCAGGGCACATACCCAGGTTGTGGGCTCCAGCCCCAGTAGGGGGCGTGCAGTAGCTGATCCATCATCAATGTTCCTCTCTCTCCCTCTCCCTTCCTCTCTCTCTAAAATAAAAACATATTTTTTTAAAAAAATGTCTTAGCATAGGGGATAGTGAGTGATACACTGCTACAACCAAAACATGGGGTTCATGTGGAGGATGACAGAAAACAAGGTTGGATGGGCAGGCCAGGTGCTTTATTCGGACAATCCTGCTCTAAAAATTGTAAAGTCTAACTCCTACAGACAGCCTTGCTTGCCATGCTCATATTAATAGGTAGGGCTATTGCCTTCTTTCTTCATTACAATAACCACACAAAGAAGGTACTGTTATCCTATTTTTCAGATGAGTAAACGGAGGCTCAGGAATATTAAGGAACTTGCCTGAAAGACTCAGCTAGACAGTGACAGAGTTGAGCATCAAACCCATGTCTGACCCCAGAGCCCAAACTCTTTTTTAAAATATATTTTTATTGATTTCAGAGAAGAAAGGAGAGGAAGAGAGAGAGAGAAACATCAGTGATGAGTGAGAATCTGATTGGCTGCATCCTGCATGCCCCACACTGGAGATGGAGCCCGAAACCTGGGCATGTGCCCTGACAGGGAATCAAACCATTCATAGGTCTACCACTGAGCCACTCTGGCCGGGCAGTGCCCAAACTCTTAATCACTATGCTTGCTGTGTCCTGGTACGAAGTGGGGGAATTTTGGAGGAATTTTCAGCAGGGGGTGGTGGGTTTGGATTGAGTTTTAGGAAAATAATTTTGACAGGGTGTAGAGGTCAGAGCAGAGGAAGGCTGGAGGCAGGGAAGCCAGTAAGGAAACCATTGCTCTGGTCCAGATGAAAGTTCCAACTGGAGAATAATAGGGGAAGGCCCCCTCTTATCCATGGGGATGAAAGAAAGGGCCTCCAGGAGCCTAAGCAATAATAGTCATAATAACTCCTGGCCAGTGTTGCTCAGTGGTTAAATCATTTGCTGGCACACCGAGGGGTCATGGGTTTGATTCCTGGTGTAGGACCTGCACCTGGGTTGCAGGTGTGTGTGGAAGGCAACCAACCAATGTGTCTCTCTCACATCAATGTTTCTCTCTCTCTTTCCCACCCTCCCACTCTCTCTCTAAAAGAAAAAAAAAATTCAATGGAAAAAATATCCTTGGGTGAGGATTAGAAAAATAATAATAATCATCATCAGAATAATACAAACTACTTATATATATTTTTATATCTATTGATTTCAGAGAGGTAGTAAGAGAGAGAGAGAAACATCAATGATGAGAGAGACTCATTGATCAGCTGCCTCCCACACGCCCCATACTGGGATCGAGCCCGCAACCCAAGCACGTGCCCTTGACTGGAATTGAACCCAGGACCCTTCAGCCCACAGGCCGATGCTCTATCCACTGAGCCAAACTGGCTAGGGCAATAGTACAAACTATTAAGTGCCTACCCTGGGTCAGGAACTTCCCCTGATCCATCTCCAAATTATACAATGCTGTAGGGCAGATGTTGTTAGCCCCATTTTACAGATGAGAAAGCTGAGGTTCAGAAAAGTTGATCAACTTCTCTGGACTACACAGCTGTGATCCAGCAGAGCTGGGACTGGCCTGAAGCCCTAGCCTTTTCTCTCACCTCATTGCCAGAAGGCGGTTGGACCACACGTCAGAGGTCAGCTCTTCCCTCTTGACATGGCTTAATATCGCCTGGCCTACGTATTATGGAGCTGGTCCCCGTTTGGACCCCAGCACGGGGCCTTGAACTGAAGGAGGTGGAAAAGGGGGTGAGGAGGAAGAGAGGGATGAGCTCTGGAGCTCTGAGCAGCAGTCACTTTGACATGTTACTTAGACCATTCAAGAAGGTGTCCAGGACAAGGCATTCAGGAAGGTGAGTGAATTTAACTCTCTTGGCCCTTAAGTGGGGAAGAGGCCTCATACCTTTACTTTATTTCCTGACTTTTGGGAAGTCCTTCCTGCTAGCTAACTCCCATCCCTCCTAGTGGAGTCATGAACAACCCAGTTGCCAGTTTCAAGGAAGAGCCCCTGCCCTTGCATCCCACCAACAGGATATATCTCTGTCTCCTTCCTCAGGTGGTGAGGTGTGTGTGTGGGGGGGGGGGGGGGGGTATCCCACCTACTTGCCTTTAAGTCACACCCAGAAGTGCGGGGAAAGGGGGGCGGTTTCCAGACTATTCCACTGAAAGGAGGAAATGACCAGGCTCCTCAGCCCAGCCCCTCCTCAGCAGAGAGGAAGAGGAATAGCCCTGAGCAGGAAGGGGGAGGGAGGAGACCTAACTGGGCCACAGGGCTCCTGCCTTGAAGGGAGGAGGATCTGAGTTTTAGTCAAAGTCTTTGGCATCAGAGCTGAGGGTATATAAAGGAACCCATATCCCTGCCTGAGCTAAACATTTCAGGGATAGGGAACTCCTGGGTCAGCCCAGGGTCACCCTAAGGGAGAGAACTTGGGGAAAGGACTGGAGAGAATATTTAAGAGAAAATACATTGGAGGGAATGAAGTTGGGCTCTGGAAGCAAACAGACTCAAATTAGAATCTGAGCCCTCCCATTGCAAAGGTAGAAGTATCTGGGGCAGGTTTGTTCCTTTATTCCACGTATTTTCATTGATATCCTACTATGTGCCAGGCACTGGGATATTCAAAGATCCTTGCCTTCAAGGATCATTCTGGTTAGCTACTCTTCTTCACCTGTAAAATGGGGATAGTCATACCTACTCCCCAAGAGAATTATAAAGATTAATAATGTGTCTAAACCTGCACCCCCCCCCAACAAAGTGGAAGCTACTAGCCACATTTAAATTAATTTAAATTTAAAATCCATTTCCTCAGTCACATTTAGCCACCTTTTAAATGTTTAATAACCTCACATTGGGTACATCTACACAATGGAATAGTAAACTGTGTAAAAAAGAAGGAACTCTTACCATTTGCAACAGCATGGATGGGCCTGGAGAGCATTATGCTAAGTGAAATAAGCCAGTCGGAGAAAGATAAATATCACATGATCTCACGCATTTGTGGAATATAATGAACAACATAAACTGATGAACAAAAATAGATCCAGCGACATAGAAGCATCAAACAGACAGTCCAACCTCTGAGGGAAGGCAGGGGTGGGAGTTGGGGTAAGAGAGCAACCAAAGGACTTGTATGCATGCATATAAGTATAACCCATGGACACCAACTGTGTGTGTGGGGGGAGAGTGAGGGCATGTGCTGGGGGGTAGAAATGGCCGGGGAGAGGTCAATGGGGGAAAAAGAAGACATATGTAATACTTTAAACAATAAATAAAAAAAAACCCTCACATTGGCTAGTGACTCCATATTGATGAGGACAGAACTAGAACATTTCTGTCATTGTAGAAAGTTCTGACAGTGCTGGTCTAAAGCAGCGGTCGCCAACCTTTCGGACCTCACGGACCACCAGTTGGTGACTGCTTGTCTAAAGCGCTCAACTCAGAGCCTGGCCCAAGTCGTACAGTAAGTGAACATCATCGTTCTTGGAAGACAGGTGGTGAGACTGATTATTCTTCCAGTAGCCTGCGAAGACCATCCATTTGATGTTCTCCAGCGTTGAGTGTGAAAACTAAGAGTGGGGAAGAGTCAGGGGCTGGTCAGGGCAAAGCAGAAGGAGAGGAGGAGGAGGGATAAGTGTACAGGTTAGGGAGTTGGTGATGAGGGTTGCCCAAGAGGTAGAGATGAGTGAACCATGTGTCTAGGGCAGGAAAGAAAAGAAGACCAAGAGAGAAAAGAGAGAGAGAGAAATCCAGGCACCCATGAGGATGGATTCATTTTGAAGGCAGAGCAGGTAGCTTTGCTTTTGAATCCGGTGTGGGGTGTAGAAGAGCATTGCCAAGGATGACCCCGAGTTTTGAGCTTAGGAAACCAGTAGAGTTGAGGGGCTGGAGTCCTGGAGCGGGAGAGGCATGGGCCTGAGGGCGCCTGTCACCACAGGCAGCACTGGGACTCCGAAAGGAGGCGCTGTTATTCCGTAGGTTCTAACACATTGGCCTTTTGATTTGAATTCTAACCCTCCCGTGTTGCAGACTTCTCACAGCGTAGGTCTCCTCAGCCTGTCTCTGGGGAGCTGCGAGCAAAGACTGATTGGAACAGACCTGACTCACTTAAGGTGCTGGGAAAGCATTTGATCCTTCCCTTTCCTCTTCCTTCCTGACCTTCCACCTGAGGCGGCTCTGAGCCAGGAGCCCAGGAGAGGGGACTGTTGCGGAAGGAGTGCTGGGCTGGGGCTGGGCATTGCTCCCAGTGTCTTAGTCCTGCAGTGGGGAGAGAAGACGGGGACATGCTAAGCTCCTGAGCCTGACCTGTGGGCAGCCTGGGTTTGTGCCTCTACCTTCTCTGGGGGCAGGAGGACTGATGCCTCCACATTTGGGGTTGGCAGAGGATGATCTCTGAGCCAGTCCTCCCCAAACCAGTGGGAGATTCTAGGAAGTCTTTAATTACTGCCTCAGAGTGGATGCTAGGTTAATGCGATGATTCGAAAGGTATGTTTTTCAATTACATTTAACGGAAAGATTTATAGTCAAGTAAAATATAATTAGGAGGCTGCCAGCAGACAGGCCTCCTGAGAGGAAGAAAGAGAGATGAGACAGACCCCTAATGGGGCAGGTTGGAGCCCAGGCTACGGGACCAGCTTACCCCACCCCCCTTGGAAGATGTCAAAGCACTCATCAATTCAGCCATTCAAACACATGGACGAAGTAGCTGCTCCATACTGGGCCCAGCCTTTTCTATGGGAACCGAACAAATACTGCATTCCCCACCCTCAGAGAGCTTACAGACCAGCAGGAGGGAGGCAGGGACCAGATCCAGCTGGTAAGGAGTTTGGGTTTTATTCTATGTGCTAAGGAAGCCAGTACAGAGTTTAAACCAGGTAGTGAAAGGCCTGGCTTATACGGGTTTTGTTGTTGTTGTTGTTGTTTGGCTTATACGTGTAAAAGCTTACCTAGATGCTACAGGAGAATGAATCAGAGGAGGTTAGAGCAGAGACTCGGATGAGAGGTGATGTGACCTGGTATAGGGGGGAAGCACTGAGAAAGGAGAGAAGGGTCTGGACTTGGGGTACATACTGGAGAGAGAACCAGTGGTTCTTGGTGAGAGAGTCGAGTCGTTACGGAGAGAGAGGAGAACTGAAGCCTGATGCCCAGGTTTTGGGCTTGAGCAGCTAACCTGGTGCTGCTATCTATTGAAAGGGGGGAGCCAAGGGAAGAAATAGGTGGGAAGACATGTGGAGAAGGTGTTCAGACTTGGGCCCTTTCCGGACTTGTGGACCAGGAGGCACCATCATGGGAGTCCACATCCTTCACAAGAAAGACCAAAAGGTTCAGCGCAAGGAGCCCAAGAGCCAGATGACTACCTGAGGCTGTTGGCCAAGCTGTACAGGTTTCTGGCCAAAGGAACCAACCCCACCTTCAACCAAGTGGTGCTGAAGAGGTTGCTCATGAGTGGCACCAACTGGCTGCCTCTGTCCCTTTCCTAGAAAACAAAGCTTCGTGGCCGGGAAGGCAAACCTGCTGTGATTGTAGGGACTGTAACAGATGATGTGCGTGTCCGGGAGCCACCCCTAGCCGCATCCTCAAGGCCAAGGTCCTCACCTTCGACCAGCTGGCCCTGGACTCCCCTAAGGGCTGTGGCACTGTCCTGCTTGCTGGTCCTCAGAAGGGCTGAGAGGGGTACACGCATTTTGGCAAGGTCCCCGGAACCCCTCACAGCCACACCAAACCCTATGGAAGCTCCAAGGGCCAGAACTTGGAGCACGCGAGAGGCCAAGGAGTGAGCCAAGGCTACAAAAACCAATCCCAGATCCTACCTTGTTATTAAAAATGTTTGGATGCTGCCCTGACCGGTTTGGCTCAGTGGATAGAGCGTCGGCCTGCAGACTGAGGGGTCCCGGGTTCGATTCCGGTCAAGGGCATGTATCTTGGTTGTGGGCACATACCCAGTAGGGCGTGTGCAGGAGGCAGCTGATCGATGTTTCTCTCTCATCGATGTTTCTAATTCTCTATCCCTCTCCCTTCCTCTCTGTAAAAAATCAATAAAATATATTTTTAAAAAAATGTTTGGATGCTGAAATAAAAGTAGTTCAGACTTGGAATGGAGACC
>NW_005871377.1:516342-544597 GCF_000147115.1 Myotis lucifugus
TCACTGCACCGGAGGTTTCCAGCCTGGATCTACCCCTCGGAGCTTTCTGAGGGAGGGGCTGCCTGCAGGCCAAGAAGGAACTGTAGCAACCCCAGCCCTAAGCTCATCAGCATCTTGTCTGTGGGCTGTGAGTTGAGTGACCCAAATGCCCTAAAATCCCACCGGCTCCTGGCCTCTTGCTGCCTCTGCCCCAGCCACTGCTCACAGTGTCCCCTCAACCTCTGCCATTCTCCCAGAATCCCCCAGCCCACCAGGCCCTTTCCATCTTTTAGAAATTTGTCTCCAACTGCCCACACAGTTCCCTTCCTAGGCCCAATCCCAGCAGGCCTTGGTGTTTGCTGCTTTCTAGGTCACCACAGAGGGAGCTGGAAGCTTGGGGATGTGGGTCAAGATTGTGGGGGCCGCGTTGAGCACACCACATCCCCAGGCACAGACTTCACGGGCTGCAGACTATTATGGCCTCAGTCTCAGGATTGTTCCTACCGCTTAGAGACTGGGCAGAGGTGCATGGAGTGGCACGGGGGTGTTGACCAAGCCCGGCAATAGGGCAACAGGGGCGGGCAGGGTCGGGGTGAGCAGTGAGCCCTAAGCCCTCTGGGCACTTCTCCAGACACTGAAAGGGACAAATCCCCTGGGCCCTGGCCCAAGGGCTCTATGCCTTCTGCCTGGGGTTGTAGCTGAAAGACACTGTGTCCAGTACCAGGTCCTTGGAGAAGTAAGCTCCCGGGCCAGGGAATGTTAAGCTGCTGTTGTGCCCGCCTGGTCTTGTCCGGCTTGGTACCCTCTGGCCTGGGGCCAGCCTCTGGGGCGCCAGCACCTTTGGACAGCTTCAGAGCCAAATCTGATCAAGAGTCTACCCCCTGCTGCTTCAGCCCTGGTCTGGCCCCCAGCAGGCAGGCCTGTAGCCTTCAGCCTTTGACCTAGGCCCCTGGGGGGGAGGGGGAGCTCTGACTTAGGCCCATGAAAGGAGGCTGGGGGCTGGGCCACAGCCTCTCCAGCTGCAGGGGCTGGTTCTTGGGCCCGGCTGACCCGGCCTTCCTGGGTGTCCCCCTGGCAGCCGTGCAGCGCATTGCCGAGTCTCACCTGCAATCCATCAGCAACCTGGGCGAGAACCAGGCCTCGGAGGAGGAGGATGAGCTTGGGGAGCTGCGGGAGCTGGGCTACCCAAGAGAGGAAGAAGAGGAGGAGGACGATGAAGAAGAAGAGGAGGAGGAGGACAGCCAGGCTGAAGTCCTGAAGGGCAGCAGGGGGCCTGGTAAGCTGAAGGGGCTGTGAAGCTGGGTCCCACCACCATGGGCCAGGCGGAGTCCTCCTTGCGTGTCCTAGGACCCACCCCTCCCAGGTCACAGTTTCTCCCACGTGTAAAGTGCAATCACTCTCACCCCACAGGATACCTCACACTCAGCCTTACCTGACACCTGGGAAGCTCACATCTTGACTCAGCCCCTCTCCCAATCAGGCTTTTCCTAATAATTCCTCTCTTCCCTGAGAATTAAGGCAAGGCCACATGAACTTTGCGCCTGGACCCAAGGAAGGACTTCCCATCCATGGTGGTGAGGGGCGCAAGGAGATGCAGGGATAGAGGACTAAGAGCGTCCATGGTCCCATCACTTGCACTTCTGAACGTAGGATGGGGTCTCCGTTGGGAGGCAGAGGGGGCTGGTAAGTCCTCTCCAGGACTCAGGGACTGGTTCTCCTCTTTTATTTCCTAAGCTGGGTGAGAGGGTGCCCTCTAGTGTCTAGACAGAGGACCTAGGATTCAAGAATCGTCTGGTCCTCCCCACCTCCAGCCCCAGCTACCTGGGAAGAGAGAGAAGAGAGAGGGGCCTAAGACCTACAGAGAGGGCCTCAGGGCCAGAGGCCCCAGATCCAACCATTCCCACGGGGGCCCCAAGGCCCAGAGGATTTCTCGGCAGGGAGATCCCAGGCCTGCATGGCTCTGTCCCATGCCCAGACATGGAAGGCTGCACCACATCTGCTCCTCCAAGTGCACATGACACTTGTTGGTCCCATTATTCACGGGGGTGAAAACAATTGACTGTCCCTGCTTGACGTGTCCAGTCTTTACACCCAAACAAGATGTCTTGGGCCTTCTCTCTGCATCTCTGGCCGTCAGGACATCAGCCCATCAGCCATGGGAGCGAAAGCTCTAGCTGGAAGAGTTAAGTCAACTCCCGCTGAAACCTCCAGAACACGTAGAAAGAATAGAGGAGATTGTTCCCTCCAGAAATGCAACAGGGCAGTGGGTTGAACGACAAGACTCCTGAGGAGCTATATCAATTGCCACCACTCCCAGAGTGGCTCCCGGGTGCCAGCGCTGGGTTGGGCAGGGTATCCCTTATCTTATTGAAGGTAATCTACACAATTTCACTTTTACCATCCCCCTTCAGAGAGGTAATACACTGAACTATCTAAGTCAGCGGTCGCCAATCTTTCGGACCTCACGGACCACCAGTTGGCGACCGCTGATCTAAGTCATATGGCTAGTTATGGGCAGAGCTGTCCTCGTCCACTGTTCTCTCTGCTATACCATGATGGCCTCAGAAAGCTTAGCCTCGGCCATCAGAGACTCAGCTCCTGATCCAGGACAGTCAGGTGGACACTCAGAGTCTGGTTTCATCCTTTTTCCCCTCGTCCCCAGTTGGGCAGAAGACAACTTGTGGCCAGGGTCTGGAGGGGCCCTGGGAGCGCCCGCCCCCTCTGGATGAGCCCCAGAGAGATGGAAGCTCTGAGGACCAAGCGAAAGACCCCGCACTAAGCGGTGAGGCTTGGGAGTGGGGTGCGGGGAGGCGGAGCTGGGATCTTGGTAGGCGTGTTCAGGCCTTGAGTCCTTCTGCTTGTCTTGCAGAGCCTGGGGAAGACCCACAGCGCCCTGCCCACCCTGAGCCTGGCACATAGGCACTCAGCTCTGCATCTCCCAGAAGGAAGTGGAGGGGGCATCACTGTTCCGCAGAAACCCTCTATCCCCACCCTGTTTTCTACCCTTCCCCTCACTCGCTAGGGCTGCGGCTTCTGACTTCTAGAAGACTCAAGCTGGTCTGTGTTTGCTTGTTTGCCCACTTTTGGCTGATGCCCAGAGTCCTGGGCACTTGCTGCCTGATGCCTACCCCTGCCAGTTATTCCCCTATTCACCCAGTGGGATGCAGGATGCGGGAGAAATTGCTTGGAAAATCCAGTAATCGAGGGACAGAGGTCCATCCTTCACCATTCTACTTCCAGACCCTCTCCCTTGGGCACAGGAAAACCACAGGGCAGGACCCTAGGATCTGAGGAAGTGGGTACAGAGAACCTGTAGGTGCCCTAGATCCTTCTCCATCCCCTCCTCCGATGGGGGATTCCCAGTCACCGCCCGGCTTCTACCAGGGCTGAGGATTCAGGCACCCTTCTCCGCAGTCTCTTCATTTTGGAAATCTTCCCCTGTCACCCCTGTTCCCTAGCCTGGGTGCCTGGAAGACGGACTGGCAGAGGCTGCTTTGTTGCGTTTTGTTTGTGCTTTGATGCCAGGAATGCCACCTAGTATACATCCTTGGGGGGGGCACATGTTGGGGGGAGCCAGGTTCTTCTTGTCCTCCTGCTGCTCTGCCCCCTTCCCCTCTTCCCTGACTCCAGACCTGAACCGCTCCTGTGCTGTAATAAATCTTTGTAAATAACTGTGTGGAGACTCCTTTTTTCAGGGACAAGGAAAGGGAGGAGGTCCCCTCCCCACGTGGAAGACCTGGTTGGTGTTCATCCAAGAGTCAGGGCCTTGCCCTAGCCAGTTTGGCTCAGTGGCTAGAGTATTGGCCCTTGGACTGAAGGGTCCCGGGTTCGATTCAGGTCAAGGGCACGTACCTCGGTCGCAGGCTCCATCCCCGGCCCCAGGTCAGGTGTGCGTGCAACCAATCCATGTGTCTCTCTCACATCGATGTTTCTTTCTGTCTCCTCCTCCCTTCCACTCTCTGTAAAAATCAATGGAAAAATATCCTTGGGTGAGGATTAAAAATAAATTAATAAATTAAAATGTAAAAAAGTAAATAAATAAAAGAGTCAGGGCCTCGACCCTACTGTCCAGTCCTCTAGTCCAGGAGTCCTTCCTGCAGAAAGCAAGCCCGGGGCACTCTTAGGAACGACCACAACAGTTCTAGGTGCTGCTAGGGAGGCTGAAAGGCTGGGGAGGGAAGAACAGAAGTGTTTCAAGAGTAAAAGTGTGGATCTCTCCAAATCCTGTTCTCGGGGCACCACAGGCCTCTGTTCAGGAAGTTCCCTCTTTCCCACTGCGCCAGGCCTATGTGGCCCAATGAAGAGCTTCTTTCCCATCCCCCACGCTCAGGAAGACCCTCAGCAAGTCTAACTTCAGCAGCAGCCCC
This sequence comes from Myotis lucifugus, assembly GCF_000147115.1. Classification (NCBI taxonomy): domain Eukaryota; kingdom Metazoa; phylum Chordata; class Mammalia; order Chiroptera; family Vespertilionidae; genus Myotis; species Myotis lucifugus. The sequence goes on from NW_005871377.1 coordinate 520,689, forward strand.
CACTTCCGGCCCCTGGGGCTGGGGCTGGAGGACTAGGGGGCGGGGCTTCAGCCGCGCACGCCCCCGTTCGCTCTCCGGGGCGGACTCAGCGGCGGAAGTGGTGCCGTCGCGAGATCCCCTTCCGCTCAGAGGCGCCGCCGGGGCCGTGGTGCTGACTCGGCTGGGACCGAAGAGCCGGGCCGGTGGCTGACATGCAGCAGGTGGGTCCAGCAGAGGTCCCTGGGGCTGGGTAGTGCCGCCGGGTTGTGTCTTGCTAGAGGATCCCGCCTTCCTGCCCGGCGTCCGTTCTTGGTTCCGTCCGACCCTGCCCACACCCCCCCGCGTCCCAGGTTCCGCCCCCTTCCTCTGCTCGGCTTCCCTCCGTCCACCGCGGGGTCGGCGTCTCTGGCCCTCCTCGGCCCGCCCACTCGAGAGGGCCTGGAGGAGGCGGCCCGGGGCGCCCTCCAGAGCCCCCCGGAGACTGTGAGGGAAGAGGCGAGGGGAACGGTATCTGGGTATTCAGGGCAGGAGTTGGATATGGGGAGGGGTCAGAGTTTCCTAAGGAGGAAAAGGTCTACGCGTTCCGGTAGGTCTGCGTCTGCCTGACATCCGGCCTCTCAACTTCCTTTGCAGTGACTTTCTGATTGACAAAAGAAGGGCCCTTTAAAGTGTCTTTCTCGAGTTCTTACAGGTGCATAACCACAGGAACACTCCTTCCTAACTGCATAATTGACAGCTGCCCTCCTCCCATTTTGGGGGGTTCCTCCCCGGCAGCAGCTCCTTGTTTTTTTCCTGCTGCTCTGACAGTGCAAGTGCCGGTTCCCATTCTCTGCTCCAGCCCCTCACTCTGTCACCGAGTCTGGACGGTCTCATCTACTCCCAGGGCTTCGGCGTTACACCACTTACCTACCCGCGACGCGCCCAGACCTGCAACTTAAGGGCAGCCCTCCCTGCAGCCCCAGACTCGGCCACCCCGCTTCCTGCCACATTGGCAGCTGCGCTTCAGCTGGAGCGCATGGCATTTGAACTTGAAGGGCCTTTTCCCCTGCAGACTCATTCTTCCTCTGCCACGCCCCATCCTAGCGGGAAAAACTTGGGCAACATCTTAGCAATTCCCACATCTAAGAGGAGACCTAGCCCCGCGAACTTCCTTCTTTTTCTGTTACCACTTTTGTTGGTGTGTTTCTCACCAGATGATTGCAGTGGCTTCCCAGCAACTTCCAATCCTGGCTGCCTGCACCCACTCTCCAAACTGTAACTCTTGTGATCCCTTTAAAACACAAGTCTCACAGTGTCACTACCTTGCTTACCACCCTTTGCTGGCTTCCCATTACCCATGGGAAAGGCTGAGTTCCCAGCGCAGTTTGCAGTGCTCTCTCTGATCGGAGTCTCCTGTGGGCACCCTAAGGTGCAGTAACATGGCACTGCAGGCTGCACTTGCCCACACCTTGCTATTTCCTGTTTCTTTGTTTTTGCAGACACCAGCCCCTCTACATAGAAAGCCTCTTCTCTTATCTGCCTGGCTACCTTCTACTTGTCCGTCAGAGTGCTCTGCTCCGGTAGCTCCGCCCCTGGGTCACCCTTCCCTCAGCCCCTAAGACTGGATACTCCTGCTCTATGTCCCTGCAGCACCCTGTCCATAATAGCATGGTGGTTGAGAATGCAAATTCCTGAATCAGGCTTCCTGGGTCCTGATACTGTTTTGTGACCTTGCTGAAGCGAGTGCCTCAGTTTTCTCATCTGTAAAATGGAGATAGTAATGTGCCTCACAGAATGATTGGGAGGGTTAAATGAAATAATGTGTGTATCGGGCTTAAAACAGTGAGCCTACCAGTGGATAGAGCGTCGGCCTGCGGACTGAAGGGTCCCGGGTTCGATTCTGGTCAAGGGCATGTACCTGGGTTGTGGGCACATCCCCAGTGGGAGATGTGCAGGAGGCAGCTGATCGATGTTTCTCTCTCATCGATGTTTCTGACTCTCTATCTCTCTCTCCCTTCCTCTCTGTGAAAAATCAATAAAATATATTTAAAAAAAAAAACAAAAAACAAAAAAAAAAAAACAGTGAGCCTACGAGTGCTCAATAGATGTTATCTATTATTGTTTATGTAAAAACAATATAGAGCAGTGGTGATGGCTTTTAATTTCATAAGCTGCTTGAGGGCAGTTGGTGTGGCTTACTTACTCTGTCCCAGAGCCCAAAAGCCTGGCTTTTTGTCAAGAAGTTAAATACTGTGGTGGAGGGCATTGGGGGCAGGAGCTGGATTTATCGAGTGAGGATTTCAGAGTGAAAAAGACCCAGACCTGATGTCTGTCTGCTCAATAAATGAACTTGGAAATGGATGTTACATGGCAAGCAGGAGTTCTAGAGAAATGTGCGCAGAGCTCTGGGAACCCAAGGCAGAGAAAGGCCAAGGATGGTTTTGACAATTAATGGGTCCTCTAAACTGAGTTCTTGTGGGGGAGAGGATGCTGAGCTGGGCAGAAGGGCAGAGGCACCTCCTGCTGAGATTGGGGATTCCTTTCCTGGATTGGTCAAGTGAGGAAGAGCCCCTTGGGTTAGGAGCCTGCAGGCGCCTTGCCCTGGGGTGGTCCAGAGGCCTGGTACCAGGTATCTGGGGGCAAGCCCCCTGGGGTAGGCTCAGCCTGTGGACAGGGTCTGTGCTTTAGACCAGAGGCTGGGCCTTTGCTCAGGTTGTTTGGCTTGCCTGGAATGCTCATCCTCCTTGCCTCCAGGAATAGATGCATAGATGCTTCAAGGCCTAGGTCAGATGGCTGCTGCTCCCTGTGGCTTTCCCAACCTCCTGCGCTCGAGCCTGGGTCAGATGCTCCTCTTTCTGGAGCCCACAGTCCTCTTTTTGTTCCTTCTTCCCTAAAAGCGCTGATCACAGCGTAGCACTGTTTATTATTTATCTGTCAGCCTCCCTTACCAGACCAGGACCTGCTGAGTGTCCCCAGGGACCAGCCATGTCTGGCACATTGTAGGCACTAGCATGTGTGTGCTGCATTCATTTGGGCTCTCTCACACTTAGGCTTTTGCAGGTAAGACAAAAATCCTGTACATTTGACAGCTCATACTTGTTCTATCGCGTGGCAGAGATTGTTGGCTCCATTTTATAGATGAGCAAGTTGAGACGTGGCAGGGAAGGGTCAGGTCACTCATGAAGGACTTAAGAACTACCTCCTGACTCCAGGTCCGTAGTTGTGTTCTCAGAGTCCTAGCCCCCAAAATAGCAGCCACATTTTCGGGACAAGGGACAGGGAGGCCATCACATCTGATCAATTGTGTATCCCCATCGTGAACTTTTTCTGGCTGGTAAGTGACTGATCCTGGCTTCTGTCTCATCAGGGCTGGTGCTGGGAGGAGTCTGAGTGGCACCACCCCCACCCCTGCAGGGGACCTTCCCTTGAGTGGGCTGATGGGGACTGAGATCTTTCCCGGAAGATGACTGGCCCTTTCCAGACTGACCTCGAGGACTTGATCTCATTAGCCCCAGGTTTTATCCAACAGAAATAAGGGTTTGGGGTAGGGCCTGACTCACCAGCCCCCGAGTAGGCCAGGGTCATAGAATCACGGAGCTGGGGGCATCCTGACATTTAACAGGGCCTGGCACGTGGAGGGGGCAGGAGGGCTGAGTGGATCTCCGTTTGTTAGGGTTTTCCAGTAAACTGTTCCGTCAGAACCTCTGGGCTGGGGAGGGGAGCGGGTAGTGATGACTGTAGTTTCTGTTTTGGTTGACTCTTTCCTGTCCACTTCCCCCAGAAGGAAGGGAGAAACGGGACTCTGGCCTCGGCTTTGCAGTCTCATTTGTCACTGCCGCCGTGTCCTCTCTTTGAACTCCTACTTGTCCAGGAAACTTCCCAAACCCTCGGTGGGTGGGGCAGAGTAGGGGCCAGTCAGCCAACTGTCCCGAGGCTGAGGGCACGGGCCATCGAGCCTGGACTTACAGGAGGGCCTAATCTGTGCCATCCTGGGTCAGCTCCCTGAGCCAGAGCCCATCCTCCGCCCCAGCAGTACCGATGGAGCCCTCCGTTTGGGCAGCCGTGCCGTGTGCTGGGCCTGCCTGCACATGTCCGGCCCAGTGCCCCGCCTCTAGCCCTGTACCCACGGCCCCTAATGGTAGTAATAGCTGCTGTTAATGAGGCACCAGCACTTGGCATGTGTTATTTCTAATCCCTTTTAAGGGCTCTGTGATGTGGGCACTATGTTGTCCTGACCCCGTTATTTAGATGAGGAGACTGAGGTTCAGAGAGAGATGTGGTTAAGGGCCAGCCCAGTAAAAGACGGCCTGGGGTTTTTGACTCATGCCCTTTCCCCTGTTGCAGGGTGGGCATTGCGGATCCACAGAGCAGTGAACTTACTGGGCATGTGCCATGGCCGGACGGTGTGGCCTGGGCCTCGCGGGCTCCAGGAGAGATGGCTGTGTGTAAGGGGAATGCTGAGCCAGAGTCCCGAGATCTGGAGCTGCGGAAGCCTGGGGGAGAGGGACAGCTTTGCCTAGAACAGCGGTTCTCAACCTGTGGGTCGCGACCCCTTTGGGGGTCGAACGACCCTTTCACAGGGGTCGCCTAAGACCATCCTGCATATCAGATATTTACATGACGATTCATAACAGTAGCAACATCACAGTTATGAAGTAGCAACGAAAATAATTTTATGGTTGGGTCACAACATGAGGAACTGTATTTAAAGGGCCAGAAGGTTGAGAACCACTGGCCTAGAAGGTGACATTTGAACTGTTCTCATCAGTCAGAATTTTTCCCCAGTGGGAGGAGATCAGCCCAGAGTGAGAGGACAGGGGAGTAGAGGCCCAGAAGGAAGACCAGCCGGCCATGCGGGGTCCTGGGAGCAGTTAGTGGTCAGGAGACTATTGGGGTAGCGCTGTTACCCCCCAAAGCAAGAGAGGGGGTAATGCTGGGGTCTTGCTCAGTCCTTCCTCCTTGACCTTTGCTCTCCAAGGAATTTAACTCACCTCTCCTTGCAAGTCCAGGCTCAGGGAAGGAGAGGGGAGCAGCCACCCTGCCTGAGGGGATCCAGGAACCCAGTTCCCCTTGCCAGCTAGTGGAGGCGGTGTCTGGGCCCCGGGTGGGCGGGACACCAGCAGAGGGTGGAACCCAGCTCCGGGAGGTGGTCTGGACTTGGCAGGGTGTGAATGTGCGCATGTGCTCCTGGAGGGAAGCGTGTAAATAGTCCTTCAACACGTTTCCTCAGTACCTGCTGTGAGCCTGGTGCCATCCTGGTCCTGGGCACGCAGCCGTGGGCAGAGCCCTGGGAGACCCTGCTGTCATGAAGTTTGCATTCCGGTGGGAGAAGACAGGCCTAAACACGGACCGCTAAGCACATAGGGCTGGGGCGACAAGTGCCGTGGAGAGCTCAGGTTTTAGCAAAGGCCTTTTGGGGTGACTTTATTACACTTCGCTATAGTGTAACACCCCCCCCACCCCCCCACCCCCGGCACACACACCTGAAGGGCTTTGCCCGCTATGTGTTCCATCTCAGAGCACCTGCCTTATAGATGTCAGCCCTAGGAGGTGGCAATTTGTTGCCTTTTTATTGTGGTAAAATATATACTTAGCATTTGAACCATTTTTAAGTGTACAGTTCTGTGGCATTAAGTACAGCAGGTCCTCAAATAAACGTTGTTTGGTTCAACATCCCTTCATTATAGCGCACAATGTTGCCGTAGGAACTTAACTCTTGTTTATATCAATTAGCCTGTGGTAAAAGTAGTCTCGTTATGCACAGTTTCCCTTAAAGTCACAGAACCTTTCGAGGATAAGTGAGGACTTACTGTATTTTATTGTTGCCTTTGTTTAATGCAACTGAAGAAACCAAACCTCAGAGCGGTGATATTTGGCCCAGATTACACAACTAGTTAAGGGCGGACTGAGATTTGAACCCGGATTTCAGAGTCCAGGTCTCTTTCCGGGATATCAGCTGCCTGCTGTTGTCTGCGGGGAGTCCTGGACCCCACCCAAGGCTCCCGCTGCCCTGGCAGTGCTAGTGGTTCCTGGGGGCCTGGGGCGGGGGGTTGGGGTGAGGTGGGGTGAGGGCTCAGCTTTCCACCTTGCTCAGAGACCTGATTTGCCTCTTCCTCCCCACCCCTCTTTCCCTTCCAGCCTAGGGTGATAAAACCCCCAATTTCCTCCCTCCCTCCTTCCCACTTCTCCCTAAGCCTTAGCAGCTCAGCTTCTGCAAACACAGGATGCATGTCAAGCCTGCAGCCAACTCAGGCGGACTCCTTCACGCCACACGTGCTGTTCCGCTCCTGGCACCTCGGAAGGCGATTGGGAGGGGCCGGTGACAGCAGGCGGTGGGGTTGGGAGGGAGGTGCTGCTCCCAGGGGCCTGGGTGGCAGCCCTGCTGGCTCCAGCCTCACAGCACTCATGCCTGCCTTCCCCCCAGCAGGAGGTGGGCTGGTGGCAGGGAGGCCAAGCCTAGCTGTTCTGCTGGCCCTGCCACCTCCCACCCTCCAGGGCCAGGGGGCCAGAGCACAAGTGCTTTGGGGACTGAAGGGCAGGTCCAGGCCAAGGTGGTTTTCACCTCTCGGACTGACAGGTGGTCTGAGGGAGCTCAAAGGCCTTTTGACATCATCTGAGTGAGTGTGCCAAGGAGGTGCCTCAGGGGTGACCCCAGAGTTTGTAGAAAGTCTGACCGGGGAGGCGCTCTGTGGCCACCTTCTGGGGCGGGACCCGTAACAGTCCTCTTTTTATGTTTTATATAGGAAGGTTCCAAGTAGGGATTTACTTACTTATTTTAGTTTCTCTTGCTTAAAAAAGGGAGGTTTTAAGAAAACTACGGACCTTTTTCCTTGTGAGAAGGACTTGCCCAAAGTTACCCGGGATTAGTGGCTGCCCCAGCCTGGGACCCGGGCCTTATCCTGACCAGAGCTCGTTCGGTTACAAGCTCTCACTTACTTGGACTCTGAGCTGCTTTCATGGGGGAGGGAGATAATAGAAACTCCCTCCGACTCTGGGCAGCCGCCCCCCCCTTGCTTCAGACCCCTCGTGTTTGGCTTCCGCACACCCTTGCGTCTGCAGCTCCAGGCTCCCCAACACCTCTGCTCCCAGCCCTCATCTGTGTCTCTCGCTTCATCAGGGATGTCTGGATGTGTGTGTCAGTGCTGTTGCCACTCTGAGCGCTTCTCACACCCAAGCTGCTGCCATCCAAGTCCTGTCCCCAGGGAGGGAAGGAGGGAGAAAGCCAGGGGAAAAGACAGACAGACAGACACGGGAGCAGCCTGGGAGCGGGGAAGCCATAGTGCCCTGAAGTGAGACAGGGAAGAGGGAGAGAGAGACAAGGTGCAGGCAGATAGAGAAGACAAGGAGAGAAACAGGAGGAAACGAGAGAAGGGGAGGAGAGAAAGACTCATAGACGGGAGAGGCGACAGCATATGGGCACGGAGAGGGGGCACAAAGACACTTAGAAAGCAAAGATAGACAGGGAAGGGGAGAGATGGAGACGGGTCTGACAGGAGACGGGAGGGCCATTAGAGACGAGGAAATGTCACCGCCCTGGAGCTGCGGCCCTGCCACAGTGAGGGATGCGCTGAGCGTGCCGTCTGGCACCAGGTCCTGCTGATAGATGCTGTGGGTCCCATGCCCGCAGCCTGTCACATCCCTCCTCTGTCTCCTTCCAGAGCTGCGCTCAGCTTTCCTTCAGTACCCTCCAGAGGAGCTTGTTATGGGGGCCCCAAGAGTGTGGTATTGGGGGGCGGCCTTGGGCTGGTGCCCCTGCTGGGAGCCATCATCCGGGCTTGTGCAGAGGCCGGGATGGGTGAGCTGGCTTGCTCAGAACCTCCTGCCGGCCACAAGCTGGGGGCTTGTGTTGGACCCCGTGGATCGAGGGGACTGGCAGGTAGTAGATCCAGCAACGTTTAGAGGAAACAGCCAATCAGGAGGAAGGCTGCTGAGCTCTTGCCTCCCCAGGGCCAGAGACACACATCCAGGGCTCCCCTTCCACTGGCCCCCAAACCTGCCCCCTGGTGCTGCCCAGTGAGAAGACTCTGGGAGCCTGATCAAGTCCTAGAACAGCGGTTCTCAACCTGTGGGTCGCGACCCCTTCACAGGGGTCGCCTAAGACCATCGGAAAACACATATATAATTAATTACATATTGTTTTTGTGATTCATCACTGTGCTTTCATTATGTTCAATTTGTAACAATGAAATTGGGGGTCACCACAACATGAGGAACTGTATTACAGGGTCGTGGCATCAGGAAGGTTGAGAACCACTGTCCTAGAAGCTCAGGCCCCACTCGCTGAGTCAGCGCCTCTCTGGCTCTAGACGGAGCCTTTTCTTCCCCCACCCAGGAGACGGCCGCTGAGGTCCCTTGCAGCGCATTGGGAGCAGGGATCTTAGGCCTGGGGGCTGCACGGGGATGCCTGGGGAGGGAGTGCCGGGGCCCCTTTTGTCTCTGGAGTTCATAAGAATGCCAGCCGCCTAGTTGGGCAGGCAGTGAAGGGAGGGGTACGTCCATCCACCGCTCTGAGCTGGGCGGTCTCATCTGTGGACTAGGAAGAGCCTCCTTCCTGCCTGTGCGGGCATGGCCACGGCCACAGCGTTCTGCGGGCAGTGGAGCTCTTGGATAGTGAGTAGCTGGCTCTTCTTCTCTAGGGTTTGCCCTGGTCCCTCTGCTGCGTAGCACGTTGCTGAGGGCCAGGAGCCCCTCTGGGTCACCCGCTTATGCAGTAGTCAGTCACTAAGCACCTGGTAGGTGCCAGGCATTGCGCTGGGCTCTAGGAGACAGCAGTGACCACGTGGGGGAAGGCCCTGCACCCATGGAGTTTGCAGAACAATAAAGAAGACGTTTCGGGTGGTGATGAGTCCACTGATGCACATACTTGACACTGTGACCGGGGAGAGGGGGGTGGGGGGCTCCGAGGAGAGGGCTTTCGACTTGACGTTGGGAAGGGCTGGGAAGCGGGCGGGAGAGAGCGAGGCCCACGGCCCAGTAGGCCCGGGTGAGGGACCTGAAGGAGGCCGGGGTGGCAGCGGTGAGACGGGAGGACGTCTGAGAGGAGCATGGCGGAACCTCACCCGCGGGGCCTGGACTGCAAGGGCCCCTGAGGAGGGTGCTGTTCCCCTGGGACCGGTGGGTGGGAGCCCCACTGTGGGAGGCCTGCAGGCTGGGAATGGCAGGTCTGCTGGATGTTTTGAAGGCTTTCTCTGGCTGCTGTGTGGAGAAGGGGTTGTTGCCAGGTGAGAGAGGCAGCCTGGAGACGCCCATTAGGAGCAAGGTGTAGTGTCCAGCTGAGAGATACGGTGGTGGGGCCTCAGGTGGGGATGGTGGGTGGAGCAGAAGGGACAGCGATGTCCTCCCTCCACACCCCAGAGCCCTGGGAGCCTCTGCTCCGGGAAGTCCCTCCCAGTGGCCACGGGTTAGGGGGTGGGAGGGTAGGGCTGGCCACTGGGAGGGAATGTGGCTTTGTGCTTGGAAAACAAAGAACAGAGCTTGGGGCCCTCTTCTCCTGGGGGTGGGGGTGGGGCGGGCCAGAGGGGCGGCTGTTGACACCAGAGGCTGAACCTCGGGGCTGGGCTGGGCAGGAGCTGGCTACCGTCCCCAGACACCAGGGAGGACCCCAGAGCCTGCGAGGGTGAACCTGGGGCCCCCGCTGGGCTTTGCAGGGCGTGGGAGGAAGGGAGAGACAGTGAGAGGGGTGATCAAACCTGGAAGCCTGGCTGCTGGGAGGGGTTTGGGCGGAGAGGGCCCTGGCCTGGGGGTGGGAGGGTGTGTGTGTCAGAGGTTGGGGGAGTGAGTGGGGTGCCTGGGGCTGTGTGTGAAGGATGAAGGAGGTTAACGGGACCCCCAGGACCCTAAGACGCTTGGCTTGACCTCCTCCCGCAGCTCTGCCGCTGAGCCCCACCCTCCCTGCCTGGAGGTGGGGGGCCACCAGGATGAACAAACTGCCCAGGGATTTGTCCTGTGACTTGGAGCGCAGCCTGCCAGCCGTGGCCTCCCTCAGCTCGTCTCTGTCCCACAAGCAGAGCCTCTCCTCGCACTTCCTCCTGCCACCTCCTGAGAAGCGCCAGGCCATCTCTGATGTCCGCCGCACCTTCTGTCTCTTTGTCACCTTCGACCTGCTCTTCATCTCTCTGCTCTGGATCATCGAGCTGAACGTGAGTGGGCTGGAGGCTGGAGGCGCAGGCTGTGCTTGGGGGGCACCTGGGCCTCGGTTCTCCACCTGCCGTATGGGAGGGTTGATGTCCAGGTAAAGTGAAGAATGGGAAGAACAGCTGTTCTCACCTTCCAGAGAGGAAATTGGGGTTCAGAGGGGTGGAGTCATTGTCTCAGGTCCCTCAGCAAGCGTGGAGGATGGATTTGAACCTCCCGATTTCTACAAAGGAGGAGAGACCCCCAACATTGAAACCTGTCTTCTTTCTGCCCTACATTGCTTTCTGGCTTCATTCATTCATTCAGCAAACATTTCCTGAGCCATTACTGTGTTCCAGGCACTGTGTTAAAAGCAGAGGGTACAGTGGGGAGCAAACCAGTGAAAGCTCCCAGTCTCAGTGACTCCCAGCGCTCCCTCCCCATTTTGGACACTCCGGTATCCTCCAGTTCGGCCTCTGAGGGTTGGGTGAGATGCTACCAGCAGCCTGGAGACAAAGCTGCCTCTCAGTGTAGGGTCCACACCCCGCCCCCTTGCGCTGCTTGGCCAGCTGGCGGTGGGGCCTGATCTCTAGGCGCTGACAGGGCAGAGCAGCACCTGACCGCAGAGGCAGGAGCGGTGGGAGCAGGGCCTCCCGGGCTGGGTCTTGTCCCAGCTCCTCCTCCGCGTTAACTGTGGCCTCGGCAAGGGACGCAGCCTCTCTGAGCCTCCCCTCGTGTCCTCCGTAAAGTGAGGGTTCTGGACGGCAGATGCCCTTCCTCCGGGTCTCAAGCTCGGGGACAGGAAAGGGAGGACTTTGTTGATAGCAGCGCGGAGTTTGGAGAAGGGGCTGGTTGACGGGTGAAGAGGGTACGTTTTACTCCGGGCATGTGGAGCTGGAGGGCAGCCAGGGCTCGGAGGTGACCGTCCTTTGCGCACAGAGATGCGCTGGCACCTTCGTCTCGATAGAGCCACAGCCACGCGGCCCGTGGGCACCATCTTCCTGGTGAAAAGCTGAGGCCCGGCAAGGGTCAGGGCAGGTCAAAGAGCTTCCAAGGTCTTAGAGCTTCCGAAGGTCCCAGCCCACATCAGAGCAAGCACCGAGTTTCACCACATCCTGTTCTCGCCAGGAAAGAGGTGAACATATCCTGGTGATTTTACCCCTGAGAGTCTCTGGCTGTATTGGCGGTAGTAGCTCGGCGGCCGTTAGGCCTGTGTGGGAATTCTTGCAAAGCGAGGAAACCTAACCTCCCAATTGTGTTCAAATGTAATGAAAACTTTTCGGATGCTGGGTTTAGCAATTAGTGGAGTTAACAAAATGTTTCACTTGGGAGACACTTCAAGTTTTATTAATTTTCAGTTTTGTAGTTTTATTTTCATATTTTGGCACATGTGTCTTTTTAGTTTTCTAACCGACTGTGTGTGGCCCAGTGGCTGCAAGGGCCCAGCAGGGTCAGACGGTCTTGCTGCCAGAGACTGGGACTCGGCTCTGCTGAGTCCAGACGCAGTTGGTGCAGGCAGGTGCCCTGGCGGAGGGAGTTCTCTGTAAAGAGAAAGGTGGATGCCCAGCTGGTGTGGCCCAGTGGCTGAGTGTCGACCTATGAACCAGGAGGTCATGGTTCGATTCCCGGTCCGAAACAGGCCCGGGTTGTGGGCTCAGTCCCCAATGTGGGGCGTGCAGGAGGCAACCGATCAGTGATTCTCTCATCATTGCTGTTTCTATCTCTTTTTCCTTCTCCCTTCCTCTCTGAAATCAATAAAAATATATTTTAAAAAGAGAGAGAGAAAAGGTGGAGGACAGAGCTTGAGGGATAGCAACTGTTAGGGGTGAGAGGGGCTGTGGAGCCCAAGAGGTGTTGTGGACCAATGTTCGCGAGAATAAGACCACCGACTCCAATTAGGTCTAAAACAGCAAGCGAGGATTTATTGGAACTGGCCAGTGACTGCCTCGGACTTCTCCACGCTGGGAGCGAGCCCAAACAGCAGCCCCAGCCTTGGGGTCAAGCAAGCTTTTATTTGCACAAACCACAAATATCCATCATAACTGTTCCAATGCCCTACAGGCCACAAACATCCTTTTACAATACTCCATTCAGGGTTCTCACGCACAGGTGTGCTGACCAGGAACTTCCAGGGCCATGCATGGCCACCCATCCTTAGCCATATCCTTGGTCTTGTCAATTCTCAGAACTCGAACCAGGTCACCTCAACTTTTGCTAATTCTAAAATTTTCCCCCTGCTACTTTACGTTTGCTTTAAGCCTAGTGCCCAACAGAGGGAGCGGATGAGGAGAAAGAGGAGGGCAGGGCCTGGGTGGGGTGGGGTGTCATCCCAGGCATGGGGGTGTTGAACTCCACAGAGATCAGGGTGTTCTTGAGGTAGAGGCACATGGTGGTGGTATCCAGGGTGGGGGTTTTTTAACATCAGTGGGGGGGGGGGGGCTGTCCAGACTGCTGGCTCCCTGTCTCAGCACCAGAATCACCAGGAAGCTTATAAAGATTCCAGATGTTCCGCTCACCCTAAGATTCAGGCTCAGTGGTCTGAACATCTGTATCTTCAACCAGCCTCCCGCCCCCAAACTCAGACCACCTGCCAGATTAGAAGCCCCCGTCTCGGTGGTGGGGGCGCTCCTCCTCAGGCTGCAGCCTGGCTCCGGCATCTGTCCAGGCCCCTCGCTCCCCAGCCAAGGTCTCAGGCTCCCCTTGAAAGTGTGTGTGGGTGGCCGGGGCAGGGACAGGGGCCAGGACAAGTCTGCTCTCTCCACGACGTCCTCTCCAGCAGCGTGATGGATTTTGCCCATTAAGCACAAACCTAATCAATTGATTTGCCACCTGGGGCTCTGTCTGACACCACTGCCCGCCCCCCGCCCCCGTCACCCCAGATGGATGGTTGACTGGGAAGATGGAGCAGCGAAGTGGTGGGAGGGAGATGGAATTATGTGCGGCAGGCTCTAAGCAGTCCCACCTACCGGCCAGTCCACCCACCAGCATAGGGCCCAGGGCCTCACAGGGCCCCAGGCCTCCACAGGTACCCCTGCCGGGTGGTGTGCCCACGTTCACCAGTGCCTGAGCCCTGCTTGCCTGGGCTGCCCGGATCTTTAGAGGGAGGGTACTAGTGCTGGGGTCCCAGGCCTCTGGCTGAGCTCCCTTGGTGCTTTGGGGACCCCCAGGGGTGGTGGCTTAGCGTCTACAGCCTCCCTTGCAGGTTCCACCCTTCCTCTCTCTCCTCCCCATTCCGGGAGGGGAGGGGCACCCCCGGACTGGGTTCTGCCTGTAGAGCTGTTCATATCTTCCTCTTCCAGACCAACACAGGCATTCGGAAGAACCTGGAGCAGGAGATCATCCACTACAACTTCAAAACTTCCTTCTTTGACATCTTTGTGAGTGACCTGAGGCTCCTGGGAGCAGAGAGGGAGCAGGGACAGGACTCTGGCTAGACTCTTCTTACTGTGGCACATTCTGACCTGAGCAGGGAGGCTTGGCTCCCACCCTCAGGGAGTCCTCAGTCTTTAAAAGGGTTCCTAAGTGAGTCCCCACCTTCAGAGAGCCCGTGTGGGGGGGGGGGGGGCTCGGGTCCAAGAAGGTCACATCCAAGGTGTCCCCTAAGGAGCACTGGCTCAGCTGTTCTCTCCCAAGGTGTGCACCCCATGTGGAGGGAGCCTGGGTGCTGGGCTGGAGGGAGGGGAGCCTTCAGCGGGGGTAGGGGCACTGGCTTGCCTGTGATGGCTTCCCCGCCCCCCACCCCCAGGTCCTGGCCTTCTTCCGCTTCTCCGGACTGCTGCTGGGCTACGCGGTGCTGCGGCTCCGGCACTGGTGGGTGATTGCGGTAAGACGCCCCTTTCCCGGCAGCTCTGGGCCCTGGTGGGGCGGTGCAGGGGAGCAGGTGGAGGAGGACTCACCCCCCAGCCTCTGTTTTCCCTCTTTCCTTCCTCCCTCCCCCTGGACAGGTCACCACGCTGGTGTCCAGTGCCTTCCTCATTGTCAAGGTCATCCTCTCTGAGGTCAGTGGCTCAGGGTCCGGCTGGTCTGGTGGGCATCTGGCCTGAGGGATGGGCTTCTCCTAAGAAAGGGCCATTTCTCTGATTTTGGGTATCTGAGTTAGGGTGAGGGGGTAACCTCTCCTTTGATATTCCAAGAAATCGTCTATTTTAAAAATATGTATTTATTGATTTTAGAGAGAGAGAGGAAGGGAGAGAAATAAAGAGATAGAAAAATTGATGAGTGAGAAACATCAATCAGCTACCTCCTGCACGCCCCCTACTGGGGATCAAGCCTGGGCATGTGCCCTGACCAGGAATCGAACCTGTGACCTCTTGGTTCATGGGTCGATGCTCAATCACTGAGCCACACTGGCCAGGCCCCAAGGAATCATCTTCACCGGCTTTCCCTCTTGCCCCCTCACAGCCCCAAGAACAGGAAGTTCTTCCTCCAGCCTAACCTCAGTCTATCCTGCTGTAGAATTCATTCATCCATCTCAGAGCATGTGCCACAGAGGGTCCCCAAGCAGCTGGTACCAGGGGTGGGGGATATGCCAGAGTGGGCAGTCCCAGGAAGGGCCCTGCTCTGGGATGTGGTGACCCCCTGCCATGGAGCTCAGCCCCCTCTCTCCACAGCTGCTCACCAAAGGGGCGTTCGGCTACCTGCTCCCCATCGTGTCCTTTGTCCTTGCCTGGTTGGAGACCTGGTTCCTTGACTTCAAGGTCCTCCCCCAGGAGGCTGAGGAGGAGCGATGTGAGTGGCAGGGGTAAGGGAGGCAGTGGGGTCATGCCAGCCCCCAGAGAGGAGAATTTCAGGCCTCAGAGCTGGTTCTGAGCTATCTTGCCACCCTGAGTAGCTCCCAGGAGTCTAAGCGTGAGCCCGGGGCAGGGGGACCAGGCTGCTGGCCTGTCGCTGGTGTGGGACAATGGCTGCCGTGTCTGCTCTCCCAGGGTACCTTGCTGCCCAGGCCGCTGTCGCCCGAGGACCCCTACTCTTCTCCGGAGCTCTCTCCGAGGGCCAGTTCTATTCACCCCCAGAATCCTTTGCAGGTGAGGGCTGGTGGGTGGGGAACTGCCTTCCGGGAGGGGCTTTGTGAGGGGTGGGGTAGACTGGGGCTGCTCTTTCTGTTCCTTGTATGGTCTCCCTGGGGAAAGCCAGCAACCCTCTCCCACACAGTTCCATCCACCCCCACATCCTGCGTTTGTACCTGAACCCCGCCACCTCCCTCACTCTCCCCACCTCTCCATTGTCATCTGCTTGTTCTCCGCAGGGTCTGACAATGAATCAGATGAAGAAGCTGTCGGGAAGAGAAGCTTCTCCGCCCAGGTGTTTGGCTGCCACCCACCCTCCCTTTGGATGGCCCCCCAGAGAAGGGCCGGTCTGGGCTCAGCCGGGTGGGCAGGGGCTTCCCAGCAGAGGGTAGACCTCAGCAGCTTGAATGCCAGTCAGCGTCCATTTGAGTGTCAACCCCATTGCTGTCAGGCCCACTGGTCCGCCTTGTGCCCGGGCACCCGTGGGGAGCAGCCGTAGCCACAGCTCCTGGCCCCAGAGCCCCTCAGGGCCTGGGAGACCGGCGCACACCCATGTCCGGCGGGGTCAGGCTTCCATGAGAGGTGTGTGGAGGGTCTAGGGAAAGAACCAGCCACGAGCAAAGTGGGGTACAGGCCCCGGCTGACCCGTTCTGCCTCCCGTCCCCGACCAGGAGCGGGAGTACATCCACCAGGGGAAGGAGGCCATGGCTGTGGTGGACCAGATCTTGGCCCAGGAGGAGAACTGGAAGTTCGAGAAGAATAATGTAAGAAACCTGTCTCCCACCTGCCCTGCCCACATGTGGGGGCGGATTTCCCTCCCTTTTCTGAGGCCTGAGAAATAAGCCCAAGGATGACACAGGTGGAGCCCTATCCCTGCCCCAGGAGAGGGGCCTGGGCTGGGGGTGGCCTCTTGCCAGGAGGTCAGGCTGGACTGGATGTTTCCAAGCCCTCTCCCCGCTTCTGCCCCCCCCCCCCCCAAACCTCCCCACCCCCATCCTCATCTCCCTGGGCTCAGCTTTGAAGGGGAAGCCAGGCTTGTGTCTGGTATTTTAACAATCAAACAATGTTACCTAAAAAGATGGCGGAGAGCTTGGAACACGGGGAACATCCCCGTCCCCGTCTCTGGCCAGGGCCTCTGGCAGCCCTCATGGGCCTGGAGACACGGTTCTTCGAGGTCACGGCCACGGCTCTGCTCCTGTCTTTTGACTTGATATCAACAGCTTTTGCCTTCTTGTTGCCGGACATTGTCAGAACCACTGTTTTTCTGACGGCTGCTCGAGGATCCCCAGACTCCTGGGGTTTTCTGCCCTGAGCTGTTAAGAACCTCAAATACCTGTCACCCATTCCTGAGCCACCCCCCATGCCCGCCCGGCCTGCCCACCTCCCTGCCCCTCTGTCCCTCCCACAGGAATACGGGGACACTGTGTACACCATCGAGATTCCCTTTCATGGCAAGACGTTCATCCTGAAGGTGAGGGAGGGAATTGGGTGTTCTGGCGGGTCCTGAGCCTCGGACTCCAGGTGGGGGCTGAGGGGCCCGCTGGCAGACTTCTCGCCACCAAGAGGAAAGGGCTGGGGTGCCCGAGCACAGCTGGCACCACCCAGCCCTCTGCCCGCCCTGCCTAGACCTTCCTGCCCTGCCCTGCGGAGCTGGTGTACCAGGAGGTGATCCTGCAGCCTGAGAGGATGGTGCTGTGGAACAAGACGGTGACCGCCTGCCAGGTGAGCGGGTCGGGGCAGAGGCCAAGGACATGACAGGTCAGGGCACGGCATGGCCAGCTACCCCAGGCGCCCCGGGTCATGCCACTGAACTGCTCCGTGCCTCAGGTTCCCCTTCTGTGAAGTGGGGGTGATGGCAACAGTTTCCCGGAGAGGGTTGGGAAAGTGGACGGCGCCTGGCCCAGGCCCCAGGAATGGGAATAGCTGTTGGTAAAGGGACCTGGGCCTGGAGCAGGCGGGGCTGGAGTCTCCTGGGCTGGGCCGCACCTCATGTCCCCCAACACCCGCAGATCCTGCATCGGGTGGAAGACAACACCCTCGTTTCCTATGACGTGTCCGCGGGGGCCGCGGGCGGGGTGGTCTCCCCGAGGTGAGTAGCCACCACGGCCCTCCTCTCAGGCAGGCCTCCTGCCCCTGCATGTTGGGCGTGGCACCCCCTGACCTAACCCTCCCTCCCCCAGGGACTTTGTGAATGTCCGACGCATAGAGCGGCGCAGAGACAAATACCTGTCTTCAGGCATCGCCACCACCCACTGCGCCAAGCCCCCCACCCACAAATACGTCAGGTGAGCCTTGGCCTGCCCAGGGTCATCCCAGCCAGCCCCTCCCAGGCCGCTGTGAGGACAGGCGGGGACAGAGTGTACAGCTGGGGACTCTCTCCTGCTGAGGTCGCCTTCCGGTCCCCTGTCCCACTGGGCTTTGTCCTCCCGGCCCCTAATCCGGCTAATCCGCTGCCCTGTGTGCTGGAGGCTGGGGGAGTAATGTCTGGACCACGCCACCCACTCTGGGCAGCTCCAGGGCTAGACTGGGATAGGGCCTGCCCCGGGCCGCCCGAGCAGGAGATTCGAGTCCCCTTTCCCTGTCCTCGCCCTGTCCGATACCTGGCCTTTCTCCTGAGCACTCGGAAGTCCGCCAGAGGAAGAGGAGTGGCGCGGTGGTGCCTGCGGCCTGTTCCAGGCTTCCCGCGGTTCTCCGTCTGTCTAATCCTAGACTCCAGAGCCTCAGGCGGCCTCTGCCCAGATCCCTCCTTCCCCTTCCTTCCTGGGCTCGCAGAGAGCGCGGTTGTTTGGGTATCAGACTGGGGCTCTGGTCTCAGCACGACCCGGACTTGCTGGGTGACAGGCAGGCTTGTTTCCTCTTGGGGCGCCAACGTCCTTACCTGTGGAGTGGGCTTAAGCGTGCTCAGTGGAGCTGTGGGCAGATTAAATGGGGTGAGATGTGAATACAGCCCAGGCCCTGACCAGCACCCCTCTGCTCCCTGAATTGGGCAGGGATGAGAAGTGCCCGCCCGGCCACCCCTCACAGCTAGAGCTGACCTAGAATGACTGGACAGTGGTGAGGGCTGGGCGGGTGGGGAGCGCCGGGTGTGCAGACCTGGCAGCTGCGGTAGGAGCATCACAAGGGGGTGGGGATGGGAAGCCGTGGGCTCTGGGCACCTGCTCTGGCCCTGCTCCCGCAGGGTAGCAGTTGCTGGACCGGCAGATCCCTTCCCTCTTCCGTCCACCTCCAAGGTGGGCCAGGAATGGAGGGGGCGAGCCAGGGGCCTGGCCTGGCTCCAGAGTCCCCAGTGGTGCCTCTCCCCTCAGGGGTGAGAACGGTCCTGGCGGCTTCATCGTGCTCAAGTCGGCTAGCAACCCCCGCGTCTGCACCTTCATCTGGATCCTTAACACAGATCTCAAGGTGAGGGGCTGGGGCTGCAGGCAGGGTCCGTGCCATGGAGGCTCTGCTGTGTGATCTCGGGGCTCCCTGCCCCCTCGGGCCTCCCCTCCTCTCCACCTCCTTTCTTACTCTTAGATTTGGTGACTGAGCCCCAAATCTTGCTGCCCTCGTAGCCGGAGGGCCTGTGCCTCTCGTTTCTTACCTCTGGCTCCTGAGGCCCTGAGGAGGGGTGGCTGGCAGCCAGCCTAGCCCCTCCCAGGTCTGTTTGGCTGGCTGGTGCCAAGACCTGGGCACAGGATGTTCTTCCTGCCAAGGGTGAGGGGGCGAGGGTGGCCCCGGTGGCATTCCAGAGCTGCGCCTGCATTCTGGCCCAGAGCACTCCCTGCTGGTGCCCTCATTGCGGGAGGAGCCTGCTGAGAGCTAATCCCCACCCTCCTTCCCCTCCCCTCCCCAGGGCCGCCTGCCCCGGTACCTCATCCACCAGAGCCTCGCGGCCACCATGTTTGAATTTGCCTTTCACCTGCGGCAGCGCGTCGGAGAGCTGGGGGCCCGGGTGTAACGGGGCCCCCTCGCCACCCTGCGGGCCAGGGTTCGGTCGCTACAGCCTCCAGAGCCAGAGAGGGGGCCGGCGGGGCTGCCCACAGAGGACCTGGCTCGGGAGGACGAAGCAGCTCCCTCCCATGGCACCCCCTGGCCCCAGGCTGCCACGCTTCGCTGTGCCTGAGCCACGGCCGGGAGCAGGGTGTGGGGTCAGCACCTAGACTCCGGGCTCTGCCACCGGGGCAAGTGGAGTCTGTCCTGCTGATGTTTACATGGCGCCCCGCCCAGCCCAGGGCAGGGTCTGGAGTGGGAGCCTCAGACTCGGTGGGTGAGGGCCAGGGCCCTGGGCAGGGTGGAGCCAGAGCAGCCTTGTCGCCGGTTCCGGTGCAGGAGCCCCTTCTGCCTGCTCTCCTCACGGATTGGGGATCGTTTAAAGGGTCTGGGACCTCTTTCCACATGTACTTGTGGGGGAGTGGGCGGCAGGTGGGGATGGTGGGTGCTGTCAGTGAACCCCTGCCTCTCCCAGGGTCTCTTCCTCTGCCCAGGGCCTCCTTGGGGACCTTTGTATTTTGAGCCAATTAAAGATATGAACTCACAGGCCGGTTGAGTGTCAACCTATGAACCAGGAGGTCACGGTTCAATTCCCGTCAGGGCACATGCCCTGGTTGCGAGCTCAGTCCCCAGTGTGGGGCGTGCTTGAGGCAGCCAATCAATGATTCTCATCATTGATGTTTCAATCTCTCCTCCTCCCTTCCTCTCTGAAATCAATAAAAATATATATTTAAAAAAATAAAATAAAACTATGAACTCAAAAGAGAAAAAAGCAAGCCCTCCAGCTGGCCACTTGAGGGAAGGGAGGGTAGCACTGCAGATGGGGAAGGAGCGAGCCACCACCGTGCCAGATACATGGCGCATTCTCTCAGCCCCTGGAGCCAGTGGGACTCAGTTCCTGGACTCCTCCCCCTCCCCCCCCATACGCACACACTTTCCTGAATGGCTCAACCGGGCAGATGACGGGGCAGAGAAAAATGCCCCACCCTCCCCTGCCAGGCTTCCTGTGAGGAAGGTCAAGTTAAGGTCTCCAGTCCAGGATTGGGGAGGAGGTAGGAGAGACCCAGCAGGCCATAGCAGGCCCTGGCTGTTTCTGGGGTCCCATGACCAGCAGGGGCCTGGAGGAGGGATCTGGGCTTCCTGGTCACTGAGGCACCTCTGGGATCTCTGCTCCATCTGTACGTACCCCCTGGGCCCAGCCACACTCATAAGAGTCAGATCCCAGGCGAGGGCCAGGGTGCTGCCCTCCTCCCTCCCTGCCTGCAGGCTCCCAAAGGAGCCCATCTCGGTCCTGGCTGTGTGTGACCCTGGGCAGGTCTGCGTCAGGGCCTCCGTTTCCTACTTTGTAAGCATGAGACACACTATCATGTCAGGGCTATCATCAGATTAAAGTACCAGCGCAGGGATAGTGCCTCAGCCATCGAGTACGCGGTCCTGCCCCAGGTGGTGCCAGCTGTCCCCTCAGGTCCGCATCTCGGCTCCTGTCTGCCTCTTCCGGTGCTTTGTCCACATTCCTCCTCCCTCTCCTACCCCCCCGCCCCCGCCCCTGCCCACCACCTTGTGTGCCAGCTCACAGCCCAGCAGCCATCCTGCTCCCCGTGACGAGACCGAGGCCCAGGCCCTGCCCAGGTGACACATTGGAGCTGGCAGGCCCCAGAGCTCTGGTCAGGCTGTTGTAACCAGAAGGTGAGGGGAAATGAAGCCCAGAAAGGGGCAGGGACTGCCCCATTGTCACCCCGTTAATGGCTGATTTGGGGCTAGAGCCAGGTCTGCTGACTGCCACTCATGGGAGCCCCTGGAGTTACCCCACCTGGGGTATTGGGAATAGAGCTGGGGGCCACTCCCACACCTTGCTCCACCCTGACTGGCTGGATTTGGGAGACCCCTTCTCTGACCACTGGCCGTGGGGGAGGAAAAGGTTCCTGCCCAGGCTCCAGGTGGGGAGTGAGCTGCCAGGATCCCTGCCGCCGGGGTGGTGCTGACAGTCCAGAACTGGGCCTCTCCATGCGGACACCTGAGGATGTGGTTGCACTGTCCCTGTGGAGGGCATATCGGGGATGTGCCCTCAAACCCAGGCAGAGGAGAGCAATGGGCTGGGGACCTGACGGCCTGGTACGGAGTCCAGAGGGGCCTCAGTTCCTGCACTCTCCTGCTCTGTTTACAGACAAGCCTCTGTCCTGGTGAGGGGGAAGGGGTGGGGCCGAGAGCAGGTGCCAAGGTGGCACGAGGCTGGGCATGTGCCTGGTCTCAGACCGTGTCCAAGGAGTGTCAGACACCAGGAGGTGTCGCACGGAAGACCCCTGCCCCCACCGGGGTATCTTGATCTCTTCAGAAGCTGACCTCTGACCTGGGGCCAGCCAAAAGTCCAGGCACCCCACCCCCCAGCCTGGGCCCAATGTCCCCCATCAGAGTCTTGGCTCTTCTTATGGCATCTGACACCAGAGGGGCTGAAAATAGCCCTGGAGGAGGGGAGGAGGGGCTATTTAAAGGACCTGGAAGGAGCAGAGGGAGTGAGGCTGATCATGGCCACTTCTGAGCTGAGCTGCCAGGTGTCTGAGCAGAACTGTGAGCGCCGAGAGGCCTTCTGGGCTGAATGGAAGGATCTGACACTGTCCACGCGGCCTGAGGAGGGGTGAGTGCTGGCCAGCTGGGGGTCCCTCCTCTCCTCCCCAGCAGCACCCTTCCTGAGCCTTAGGAAGCTCGAGCACAAAGTTTCTCGGGGTGGGGTCACCCCTCCTGCACCCACCGGGTCCCCTGCCCAGCCCGTAAGTGGAAGGCAACACCCAGGAGCTCAGTGCCCCCTCCCCTCTCCCCCCAGGTGCTCCCTGCATGAGGAGGATGCCCGGCGGCATGAGACCTACCACCGGCAGGGGCCGGTGCCAGGCGCTGGTGCAGCAGTCCCCCTGGCTGGTGATGCGCATGGGCATCCTGGGCCAAGGGCTGCAGGAGTACCTGCTGCCTTACCAGCGGGTGCTGCCGCTGCCCATCTTCACCCCCACCAAGGTGGGCGCCGCCAAGGAGGAGCGCGAGGACACCCCCGTCCAGCTGCGGGAGCTGCTGGCACTGGAGACAGCCCTGAGTGGCCAGTGCGCGGAGCGGCAGGACATGGCGGAGATCACCAAGCAGTTGCCCCCTGTGGTGCCTGTCAGCAAGCCAGGCACCCTTCGTCGCTCTCTGTCCCGCTCCATGTCCCAGGACGCACAGAGAGGCTGAGAGGGACTGTGTCTCCCTCTTCACTGGGCTGGGCCCTTCCTGGCTAGGACCATGGAGGGGAGCTGCTGGCCTTGGATGCTTTGTAGTTTGCCCAAAGTTGGGGGCTAGGAGAGGAGGGAGCCAGAGGCCAGGATGCCTGGTTCCCCTGAGTTCCCAAAGGGAGGGGAGCAAGGACAGTGGGCACGAAGGGTGGAGAGCTGGGGCCAGCACCGCTGAACAGCCCCAGCCCAGGAGAAGGGACAAAAGATGCTGAGGAGGGAAAGAGGTGCCTGAGAGGGGCGACCGAGCTTCAGAGGACAAGGGAGAGTGTACGGAGATGGGAAATGCCCGGGAAAGGCTTGGAGAAGACCAGAGGGAGGGGGATGTGAAGAGGGCAGAGGCGGGTGCAGCCCCCAGCACCCTCTGTTAGTGCTGCAATAAATGCTCAATCGTGTTCCAGTTTCATGTCTTTCCTTGTGGTTGTGGGGGCCACCCATTGGTGTCACCCCCCCCCCCCCTTAATGCTGGGAACAGGTCCTGCATCTGAGCTAAATATGGCAGAGCTAGTGGATACGCCCATGTTTGGGGGGTGGGGTAGAGCTGTAAACAGGGGCCGTCTGTCCAGTCCCCCTCTGGTAGCTGACTCTGCTGTGCAGTCTGGCCTCCATGTCCAGTCCCCTGGCTCAGGCAGTGCCCAGGAGGCCAGCTGGCATGCAGGGCTTGTTTGATCTCTTGGAGAATATGGAGGGAGCTGGCACTAGGGCTGTCCTTGGCTGTGTCTCCGTGTGTGGATGGGGTCAGTGACCCCGAGGCTGACCTGCCTCAGCTCTGAATCCAGACAAGCAATCCTCGGCTGGGGCCAGGCGCTCCCCGCTCCCTCTCTGGGAGCCCAGGGTGGGGCGCTGGGGGTGGGGTGGGCGTAGGTTCCTGTCTGTGCCCCCTGCAGCTGTTGTGGTGACTCTGACTCGTGTTCCAATCTGGCTGCCCGCAAGGAGCAGGCCAGGGGCTGGTAGCCTGCCCAGGGCAGGGGCACTGGGCTGACCCCCGGGCGTCCCATGCCAGGAAAACCACCCCACTTCCTGTTGGGAGGTTAAGGGGAGACCCTGGCATCTTGGCAGACTGGCCCCGTCCCCGGAGGGGGCTGAAGGGGGCTGGGGAGGGAGAGGGGGCAGCAAACCAAGACCAGCGGGATCCCAGATCCCTGGGCCCAGAGGCTGAGGCCGCGCCCCTGCGCCCTCCCGCCCGCACCTGGGGCCCGCGCCCCGACGGGACCGGAACGTCCCGAGCCTTCCGCCCCGGGCGCCTCAGATAAGTGGCTCCGCTAAATGCATAGTCCCGCTCGCGGCTCCTATCGCTGCCGGCATCGCACGGGCGGGGCGAGCTCCCTCTGGGCCGGGGGCGCCATCGGCGAAGCCGGGACGGACTGTTCTGTGCGCAGTGGGGTGGGCGGAGGGCGGAGGGCGCCGGGGGACGGAGGAGGGGTCGGAAAGTACGAAAGGGAGGCCTGGAGGAGGGCGTGGGGTGACCTGACCACGGAGAGGGGTGGATGTTGGACAGGGCGTCCCGGGGAAGGGGCCCCCGCGGGGGGCTGGGCCCTGATGGAGAGCGCTGAGCGGGGGACGGGGGAGAAGGGATGGCGGGCCGGGAAGAGCGAGCTCCACCGTGGGGGCG
>NW_005871377.1:545087-550503 GCF_000147115.1 Myotis lucifugus
ACTCGCACCCGGGGCTCGCGGAGGTGGCGGCGGCCTACCAGCGCGTTCGAGCCGGGCGCCTACCTCCGCAACAACTACGCGCCCCCGCGGGGGGACCTGAGAGCCGCCGACGGCGTGGGGCCCTGGAAGCTGCGCTGCCTGGCGCAGACCTTCGCCACAGGTGCGCGGGGCCCGGGACCAGGAGCCCGCAGGCGGCGAGGGGCGCGTGGGAGAGCCAGTGCGCACCCAGGAGCAGGGAGTTCAGAGGTGAAAATAGAAGAGGAAGAGGGGCGACCGGAGAGAGACCCACCCGGGCACAGGGGTGGGAGGGGAGGTGGGCGGTGCGGGAGAGAGAGCAGGACGGACGGAGAAATAGACAGAGATTGGGGAGAGAAGGCCCGCACCCCACTCAGTCCCCCCGGGAGGTAGGTACTGAGCCGTGTCCAGCACGGTCAGGGGTGAACCTGAGGGGGGCGGTGAAGGATGGAGAAGACAGACAAGAGGAGAAAGCTGGGTCTGGGTGGGGCGCTGCTCTCTGATGGAGAGACAGCCGCGGCCTGCAAGCCGGCCTTTATTTTATAGCAGATTCCACGCGGCAAAGTAAGGGCGTGTTTACAATGTTCTCGCGGGTTTCGAATGCACTCAATTACTTGCACCTGAACTCTATCAAGCTTTGTTTTGGCAGCACTGGCTGCACCTCTCGCACCTGGGACCACAGGTTCGGACCATAAGGTCAAGCTTACAATAGCCTTTGGCTATAATGGTGCTGGGAGGGCTTTGCCCTCCAAGCTGGGACTTGCACGTGGCTTTGCCAGGAGAGGACGGTGCCCTCTCTTTAGTCCGAGGCTTGAACCTGTCCAAACGCCGTAGCCGCTCTCCACAGGTACACTTGTACAGTTAAGCTCCTTTTTCACGGTACGTTTTTAGGACTCTGGTTAGTCCTACTCCACAGCCAATGCTTTTTCCAGATAGAGACACACAGAGGAAGAAGGAAGAGAGGGAGGGAGGAGCAGGGCCAGGCAGGCACCAGGACCTCTTCCTCTGCCCCATCCAGGTGAGGTGTCTGGACACACCCTCGTGAGGTGTCTGGACACACCCTCATCGACATTGGTTCAGGCCCCACCGTGTACCAGCTGCTCAGCGCCTGCGCCCACTTCGAGGACATCACCATGACAGACTTCCTGGAGGTGAACCGCCAGGAGCTGGGGCTCTGGCTGCGGGAGGAGCCTGGGGCCTTCGATTGGAGCGGGTACAGCCGGCACGTCTGCCTCATTGAGGACAAAGGGTAAGGGCTAGGGCACGAGGGTCTGGCAGGGGCTGCCCAGAGAGTGTGCGGGGAGGGCAACAGAGGACTGAGCCTGGGGCGTCCTAGCCGAGCCCGGATGATACCCTGTGTCCCTGCAGTGAGTCATGGCAGGAGAAGGAGCGCCAGCTGCGAGTGAGGGTGAAGCGGGTCCTCCCCATCGATGTGCACCAGCCCCAGCCCCTGGGCGCTGGGAGCCTGGCGCCCCTGCCTGCCGATGCCCTGGTCTCTACCTTCTGCCTGGAGGCGGTGAGCCCTGACCTTGCCAGCTTCCAGCGGGCCCTGGACCACATCACTACTCTGCTCAGGCCTGGGGGGCACCTCCTCCTCATCGGGGCCCTGGAGGAGTCCTGGTACCTGGCTGGGGAGGCCCGGCTAGCGGTGGTGCCCCTGTGTGAGGAGGAGGTGAGGGAGGCCCTGGTGCGTAGCGGCTACAAGGTGCGGGACCTACGCACCTACACCATGCCTGCCTATCTTCGAACAGGCGTAGACGATGTCAAGGGCATCTTCTTTGCCTGGGCCCAGAAGAAGGTCGGGGTGTGAGGCCCCCGTGCACCCAGTGCCGGCAGCCCTCAGCCCTCAGATTCCCTATTACCTGAGGCGGCACCTAATAAAGAAATGTCTGTCCTACTGCGTGTCAGTGCTGTCTGCGGCTCTCCTGGGAAGCAGCAAGGGCCCAGAGCTCTCTCTTGTGTTGCGGGGGGTGTGGGAGGCACCCACCCTGGCCTTTTCCCCCCGGAAGCTTCCATGTAGAGACACACAGATTTCTGTATCATTCATTTCCCCAAACTAAGGAAGGCTTAGTCCGAGGGACCTCCGTCAGCATCTGCTGTGGGCCAGGCACCTGCTAGTCACTGGTTCTCACACTCAGCGGCAGGTCCTGTTATCCTGTTGGCAGGTGACAATCCCGATGGCTCAGACCAGAGGGGAGGGGGAATGAGGAGACTGAAGTGGAACTTGCAAGGGGCAGGGTTACAATCCAGGCACAAACCAAGACCCTGGGAAGTGAGAGGAAGAACAAGCACCAGCTCCCTCCGCCGGCTCCCCCACAGCTGGGCCGGGGCTCTGTGGCTCTGCTGTTGCTGTGTCTGGTCCCTGCCATCCCCACCCCCACATACCTCAGCAGAGACCCCACCTGTCCGCTGCCTCCAGCCAGCACTGTTTCCTCCTTCCCTCCCGCCCAGCGGTTCTCAACCTGTGGGTCGCGACCCCTTTGGCGGTCGAACGACCCTTTCACAGGGGTCGCCTAAGACCATCCTGCATATCAGATATTTACATTACGATTCATAACAGTAGCAACATCACAGTGATGAAGTAGCAACGAAAATAATTTTATGGTTGGGGTCACAACATGAGGAACTGTATTTAAAGGGCCAGAAGGTTGGGAACCACTGCTCCAGCCCATCCTACTCTCACACGAGCTGAATAAGGGCAGGTGAGGCTGAACATTGGTTTATTAAGCAAGTCCCTGCTACCCTCCGACCTTAAAATACTTCTCAGGATCAAAATAAACATGGCCACGTCCCTGCAGTTGGAGTCCTAGCAGAGTCCCCCTGCCCCCAGGAGAGACAGGCGGCAGGGGAAGAGCCAGAATCCATAGGTGAGCTCGGGAAACACACACAGGACAAGGAGTCCTGCTCCTGGGCCAATCAGAGAGACTGCCTTCGAATGGAAGTTTCTGGAGCTGCACATTCTATCCTTGGGGGCAGGAATGGATGGGACTGCCAGCGACTAGCGGGGAGCACCTTTGCCAGGGTGCAGGCAGAGTATGGCCTGGGCCGGCCAGCCTCAGATTGCCTCTCCCCCTGCTGAGGGTCAGGGCTCTGGCAAAAGGGCTCAGCAGGCCTGGCACCAGGGTGGGGGGGAGACAGGGAGGCTGGAGGGGCCCAGAGGATCCCCACTTCCCTCCTCCCTCTGCCTTCCAAAGGGCTGGTTCTGGTTCTGGAGGGTGATCTGGAGTTGTGTGGGGGCCCTTTTGTGATTTGCAAAGGGAGGGGGGCCCCAGGCAAACACATCCACCAACACACACAGCCTGGACACCCACACCCCCAGCCAGATCTTGGGGCTTTGTGCAGAGTTGGTGCTCAATAAATGGTTATTGACGGTGACTGAATCCCCTCACGCTGCTCCAACCTCCCCTCACTGTGGCACATCCCCTGCACTCACACCCAGTCCACGTATATTCCCCTAACCCACAGTAACCTGCCTGCTCCCCCAACACACACACTTGATTTATTTTGAAATTTTTATTGATTTTAGAGAGGAAGAGAGAGAGAGAGAGAGAGAGAGAGAGAGAGAGAGAGAGAAACATTGATTTGTTGTTCCATTTATTTATACGTTCATTGGTTGGTTCTTGTATATGTCCTGACCGGGGGTCAAACCCACAACTTTGGCACATCGGGATGACGCTTTAACCAACGGAGCTTGAAGCCCCGGCCAGGGCTTAACAACACACGTTAAAGCCACTCACACCCACCCCCACGCCTCCACACTGCACCAGGCCAGGGTTCACACATACTGTCCCACCCAGCATCCCGCACACCCCAGGCCTGTGCCCACCAGTCCCAACTGCATGGTCTCTCAAGACCCCTTGGAGTGGAATGCATTGGGCCTGGAAACAAGGGCAGCCAAAGAGCAAGCGTCTAGTGCCACCTAGTGGTCCCTGGAGGAGGGCACAGGGGTAACAGGAGGAAATCCCACTGCATCCAAGACGGCCTGGCAGCTGGTCTCCCGGCTGGACAGAGGTCTCTGGCAACCAGCAGGCGGAGAGGGGAGGTGAGGAGGTGGCTGGCTGACGGGAAAGCAGAGGCCGCTCTCCTCTTGGCGGAGCTGAGAACACAGTTCAGTTCAGGAACCAGAGGGGCCGCCCATCCTCTAACCCCAGATGCCCAGAGGCCAGGCCCCAACACGTGCCTGTGAGGACCATGTGGGGGTGAGCCAGGTGGTGGGCCTATTACATGATTCTGGGCCCACACCCTTCAAGTCTAAGTTCAAAAAATAAATCATCGCAAGGGCTGGGGAGAAGAGGAGCCAGCAGGGAGGGGGCAGAGTCCCCACGAGGGCAGACTCGCTCCCGGGCCTTCAGTCCAGCTTCGATTCCTTCAGCAGGTACAGGCTGTCCTCTTCCAGGAAGCTGTGAGCAGAGGAAGGAGCCACTGAAGCCCAGACCCGGGGCGCCCCCTGGTGGCGGGGCGGGGTGAGTGCAGGCAAACCGCAGGGGGCGAAGCAACAGAGAACTGTCTCCCCTGAGCGTTGAGGAAGGGCACGGGGAAGGCGAGCCCTGGGCAGCGGGCACTCACCTGAAAAAGAGGACGTGGACGGGGATGGTGCTGATGTGCCAGATGGCGTGGGCATCCAGGACCCAGAAGAGGGGCGGGAAGTCCAGCAGCTCGAGCAGGGACAGCCCCTGCAGCAGCAGGACCACCACCATGCACTTGCGCACGTGAGGCAGCTGCTGCCGGTTCCACCAGCACCAGGCCAGCCACCACACCACGTTCACCAGGCCTGGGGGTGGGGGCAGAGGCTCAGGCCCTGGACCTCCTCCACCCCCCGCCCCCCAGCCCCCCTGCCCCGTCTCCCCTCTTCTACCCCAAATCTTCTCCCTTCCCCCACCCAAGGCTCTCTTAGAACCTCCTTCTCTAGGAACAGCACCAACTCCTCCCCCCACGCCAGCAGTTCTGCAGCTGTCCCACCCCCGGGGCCCCAGCCCTGCCTCACCAATGGCCACGTTGGCCGCCAGGTTGTAGCCATAGTCAAAGCGGACGAGGCTCAGGTAGGAGACGTGCGCCGTCAGCATGAGCAGCAGGAGGGCCCGAAAGGCACTGGCCACAGTTGGGCGCTGCAGCCCCACAGTCCTGCCCACCATCCAGAGCTGCTCAGAGGGTGGCCCGTCCCCAGTGCATTCCCGGAGGCATCGCCTCACCCCAACATCCGTACCTGGAAGCCACTGCCCCGCTCCCCCACCAACAGGCCAGCTGGCAGGCCTCCAACCCTCCCCGGGCCTGGCCCGCAGGCACGTGGGCTCACCTGACACAGGCACAGATAGATGGAGTGCAGGATGACGGTGGAGGCACAGAAGGTAGTCGATTTTCTGAGGACAGTAGAGCTGGTGAGCGCCGGTGGTAGGGGGAGCAG
>NW_005871377.1:551145-593236 GCF_000147115.1 Myotis lucifugus
GACTGAAGGATTCCCGGTTCGATTCCGGTCAAGGGCACATGCCCGGTGCTCCATTCCCAGTGGGGCGCGCGCACGAGGCAGCCGATCAATGGTTCTCTCTCATCATGATGTTTCTCTCTCTCTCTCTCCCTCTCCCTTCCTCACTGAAATCAATAAAAATATATATTTTTTAAAAAAGAGCCAATAATCATCACACCTACCTCACAAGGACTGAGTGAGGCTCAAGTGCACTAACAGGTTTATAATGCCGGGCACAGAGCAGGGCTCCCTGGGCAGAGTCAGCAGGAAAACTAAGCCGGCTCCGCCCCACCCCTCTGGGCGCAGAGAGGGAGCAGGAGGGGTGCTCACCTCTGTGAGGTCCGTGTCCTTGGTGTGGAAGACTGTGGACCAGAACCAAGCATTGAGGGAGACCTGAGGAGGGAGGGGCTGGTAAGTGTGGTACCCCAAGGAGGGAGAGGCCCCCGCAGAGGGCTCACACCTGTCTCACTTTGGGGAAGGGGCTCTTCAGAGCAGAGCAATGTGCTTCCCCGTGCTCCCGGAGCCCACCAAACAGATCTGTGCCCCTCCCCTCCCACCTGCCCGGCTTCCCACCGGAACCCCCCAAGGGAGTGGGGGTTTGAAGACGCCACAGGTTTCTGGCTTGGCCTGGGAACCAGTTCTGGCCAAGTCAAATTCCCTGGTTACTCAATCCTAAGACAACAGCCCTGGGGGGGCCTCGCCTCCTTCCCCAACTGGCAGGTGAAGACAGCCCCACCTGGGCCAGGGGAGCCAGTGACCTCAGCCTCTGGGGGCGGGAATGAAGTGGGTGGGGTGGAGGGGCTCGAGCCAGCGTGGGGTGTGTCTGGAGCCAGCCAGCAAGAGAGGGAGATGAAGCAGATCCCACTGGGCCAAGTCTGAGGAGGAGGAGGAGGAGGCTGCGCCTCCGAGCCCAGCTTCCTCCTGGCTGGGCCGGCCCAACCCGCTGGACCAGTGGCTGCTGCTCCGAGTTCTGGGAGAAGCGAGGAGCAGGGCTGGAGAGGCTGTGGTGGTCAAGGGCCCAGGGGAGCAGCTGATGCCTTCTTCCTGGAAATTAACTGCCGGGAGAAAGTACACATTGCCTGGCGAATGAGCCCTGGATCACTCACGTGGGCCTGGTGCCGGCGCCTCTGTTAGGGACCGCTGTATCCATGCAGAGGCCCACATAACTGAAAGAAGGGTGGGCTGGGGCCGACATACATACTTGGACTGGGCGGAAGGGCTGGGAAATCAGTGACAAGCAGTCAAAGGAAGCAGTAGCCAGCCGGGATGCCCTGGAGGCAGGGAGGGATACGCTAGGGTGGGACAACCCTGCCAGAGATGGGGAAAGGGGGAAGCGGCTCCCTTGGGTCCAGGACACCAGGAAAACTGGCCAGGCAGGCGGCGAGGGAGCAGGCTGAGAAGCCACTCTCCATCAGGCACTGCGGCTGGAGCTCAGACAGGAGGATGAGTCCCCTCCTGCAGGCCCCAGGCGGCTTCTGAGAGAACGGGAAGGACAATGGGGAGGGGCCCGCGGGGCTCTCCTTGCTCCTGCACCAGCCTGTCTGGCCTGGGCCCTGGGCTGAATCTCACTGTGTATGCTCCTCAAGTCCTGGGACAGATGAGGCTGCCCATGCTCCTTCCTCCCTTCCCAGCCCTGATGGCAGGTGGTTATTCTAAGTCCAGTTATTTCCTGTTCTATCCCTCGTGCTGCCCCTTCCCCAGAGACGGTAATGGAGGCAGGCTCAGGGCTGGAGACCCAGGTGACCACGTGGGCCAGGTCTCCGAGGCAGGCTTGGAACAGGGACTTCCTTGGGGAGAATGGCCCTGCAGCCAGTGTGAGCGGGAGGTGGAGGGGAAGGCAGAGGGACTGGAAGCCAGCCAGGCCTCCTTGTAATCCGGCAGGAAGGGGGAGGTGACAAAAGACTGAGCTAAGTGGCCGTTGGAACACTGAGAGCAGGGGAGGGGCGGGTTGCACAAGGCCAGGGCTGAGCTGTAGGGCACAGGGGTGGGGGCTGCTTGGTCTCCTGTTCAACTGCCTCTGCACCCCTGAAAAGTCCCCTCTCCACTGGGTAGTGTCCCATTCTGGGGAGCTCCTCTTCAGGAAAGAGAGTGTCATTAAGAGGCCAGACAGCCAGGGTTCAAATTCCAGCTCTGCCTTCCCTCTGTGTCTTTGGACAGGCTATTTAGCCTTGCTGGGCCTCAGTTTGCTCATTTGTAAAATGGGAATGGTAACAGGGTTGATAAGGATTTAAGGAGTAATACAGGTGAAGTGTGCAGCCCAGGGCCCAGGACAGGGCACAACATGAGGTGTTGTCTCTCCCCACCTTGATGACCAGCATGAGACCCTCACACCTCTCCACAGACCCGAGAGGCCAAGTCTGCCTCCCGCTCCCCCTATAGGTCAAGCAAGTCTAGGTGGAGAAGAGGTGGTCTCCCCACAGCTGCCCAGGCCCATCCCACAGTTCCAGGCTGGGGACAGAATGTCGGAGCCTTTACAAAGAGATGGGCCCTTGGTTCAAGTTCTGACTTAGGCCCTAAATAGCAAATGGCTTCTCTGTGCCTCAGTTGCCTCACCTACAAAACAGAGTTAATAACAGTGCTCACTGCCTGAGGGTCCCGAGGACGGTGTCTGCGAAATGCCTGGCACAGAGAAGCCACTCAATAAACGGCTGCTGTGACTTGTGGCCTGGTATACAGTAGGTGCCACATAAATGTCAGTTTCCTTCATCGTCCAGCAAGCTGACCCCCCACCGTTTCCCTTTACCTGACCCCATCCTCCTCTTCCTTAAGGGTCCCAATGTACCAGGTCAAACCCCGGGTCTCTGATCCCAGAACACAGATGCCTGGGAAGAGCCCCCGCCTCCTGGCTCCTGAGCTCCTATCCCACCAGGAGGCACCGAAGGGACACCAGTTCCCTTCACTCGGTTTGTAATCAAGACTCAAGTGAAGTGGACAGAGGGACGGGACGCAGAAGGAAGCGTCCCGCTGTTCCTGGACTCCTTAGCCAAGCTCAAGTAGAATGGGGAGGCAGATGGGGGGCTGGCCAATCAGACAGGCCAGGAGGAGGATGGGCTGGCCCAGCAGGCGCCAAGAACTTCTTGTAAACACGGAGGGAAGGGGGAGGCCAGGGGCCGGGTGCCAGTGAGGGTGGAAATGAAGGGGACGGGGAAGGCTGGGTGGAGGGAGAGCGGGGACTGCTTCGGTCTGTTGGAAAATAAGAAAATTGAGACAAAAATATCCCAGCCGTGAAACCGGTTGGATGCCAAGTGAGCCAGATCTGTCAGGAATTCGACCCCTGCGCTAAGCCCCAGTGCTGGGGCTGTCACTGACACCGTGGTGGTGGGGACAAGTGGGTCTTTAAATAGCTCGGTGTCTCAGAAGTGGGGGAGGCAGAATGTTAAATATGACGCCTGCTGCCAGCCTGCCCCTTGCCCCCGCCCCCTCCCAGGCCACGGTGTCTCACCCCCTGCCTCACGCAGGGCAAGCCTGCCCCCGCTCACTCCTGAGAGAGATGCCCGCTCACTCCTGAGAGAGATGGGGGAAGAGGTGGATGGAGAGGGGAAAAGGACGGTTTGATTTCCTGCCATTGCCGGTTTCACCGGCTCTTGTCTGATTGTCGGGAAGTCCTTCCTGAAGTCTAACCCGCGTCCTGCTGCAGCCTCAACCCATCTCTTCTTGAAGTTTCCTCAGCAGGAGAAGAGCACAGTCAGCCCCCAGCTCCACAAATCACCCTGCAGGTGGGCCTTCCTGGGACCCTGTGCTCACCTCTACCCCTGAGGTCCTTTCCTCGCGGGATGAAGGGGCAAGGAACTGGGTTGGCCTCTGAGCTTTGGCAGGGAGCAGGGGCTCCCAGTGCCATCAAGTCAAAGGTCCATGGTATGCAGAGCTCTGAGGGGCTCCCCCAAAGCCTGCCCGCTGCCCAGCAGAGCTCAGACCTAAACCTCAACGCTTCATTAGCCCTGCTGGGAGCAGGGTCTCCTCATTTCCCAAAGGAAAAGATTAAGGCACCCCCCCCCCCAACATCTCACCTGGAGCAGGTGAGGGGCCTTCCTACCCCACCCCAACAGAAATCAGGAGCCCCACTGCTCAGAGGACCCAGCCCAGGACAAAGTCCACTGCCACACCCTCCGTACAGGCAGGATCCCTCCCTCCTGCAAACACAGGACGAAAGATCAAGCGTAAAATCCAAACTGGATCATTAAAGGGAGCGCGGAGGCTGATGCTCTGTCCCTCAAGGCCTACAGATGGCGTGAGGGGAGTCCCTGCCCCAGAACAGAGTTCTGTAGGGCGCCCGAGACACAGGCCCCAAGGGTCTGCCCCTCCCCACCTACAGCTCCTGCTCTGTCCCCGAGGGCCCTCGGATGCTCCTGGGAAGTGTGACACCCCAGCAAGAAGGAAGCTGAGGGGCAGATGACAGTGGAATGAAAGATCCAAGAATCAGGGAGCTGCAGACAGTAATCCTGAAATGACCACAAGACATGAAGACTAGCTGGGACCCTCTGAGGTCACGGTTCGATTCCAGTCACAGGCCCAGGTGGCTTCTCCATCCCCAGTGTGGGGCGTGCAGGAGGCAGCTGATCCATGATTCTCTCTCATCATTGATGTTTCTATCTCTTTCCCTCTCCCCTCCTCTCTGAAAACAATAAAAATATATTAAAATCCACTAGCCCCCTGCATTCACTTCTGCCCCCTCCAATCTGTTCTCTATATAGCAGCCAAGATGAGCTTTCCAGATAATATATTCATGAAACTCCTTCTCTCTGATCCTCATGGCTTCCTGATGCTTTGCAAGTCAAGATCTGAAGTGCCCTAAGGCAGCAGTCGCCAACCTTTCGGACCTCAGGGACCACCAGTGGCCGGCGGACCACCGGTTGGCGACCGCTGCGCCCAATGTGCCCTCAGGCTCCTCATGGGCTGGCCCCGTCCACGGCCCACCTGCTCACCAGGCTCACACCCCATCTCCTGGCTCCCTGCAAGGCAGGCCTCCTGGCCGTTTAGGTCCTCATATAACCTGAGCTCTCTCCTGCCTGTGCACATTCCGAGTCTTCTCCATAGACAATGACTTCTATTTTCCCTGAATTCACCTAGTTAACATTCACTTACCATTCTGATCTTCCCTTGCATGCCCCTTCCTCAGGGAAGCCTTCCCCGATTGTCCCATATGGATCTAGTCCCCTGTCACATGCCCCTACACCTCCTCTCTTCCACTGAACTTTTACATTCAGTTGTGGGATTAGTACCAGAGGGCAGGGAACCATCTGTTTTTTATACACATTTGGATCTCCAGCACCCAACAAAGTGAGTGGCACACAGTAGGGACTCAATATGTGAAGGAATGGCTGCTTTTCTGTCAGGAAGGGGAGTGAGTGGAGACTGTTTCCCTGAGGCTTACACAGGCAGCTCAGAGCCTGCTCCGGATACTCAGATGGAACGTATTTTGGCTTTTCCCCCCGGGTGGTCTAAGACCAGGCTGGCAGCTAGAGGGAGCGCTGTGGCTGCCACTGCTTCCCGGCCGGGCTAGGGTTGCGATTGCTTCACGGTCTCCAGAGGGGCCCCTGGAAAGCCCCGTGGCTTCCTACCACCATCTCCCTTCTCTGTTTGTCAGCTGCCCTGTTGGTGCTCTTAGTGGCTTCCTCCTGTAGGCAAGAACGATGTTTCTTTCCTCTCGCCTTCCTTCCCAAATAGCCCAGCCTAGGACTCCGCTAGAAAGGCAAGGCCCGACTCAGCACCTCCCCTTTGTCTTCCCAGGCCTGGCCACCCCTCAACTGCAACTGTAGTCCTGGAAAACACAGGGGGAGCTTGGTGGGTGGAAGCCCTAGAGGGGGAGAGTGGGGATCTCAGAGTTTCTCTTTCCTGGATGAGGGTGTAAAGCAAGAATCCTGCCAGGGTACCTACCCAGGCGAAGGCCATGCAGGTGGGGTACATAGGAGAGGAGGCTGGCACGAAGGTGCGGTAGCGACAGAGCATCACCAGGCTGGCCAGCCCATTCAGGAAAGAGGCCACAGCAGAAGCTGGCTCTTGGAAGAACAGGAACCGGGAGAAGGGCCACTGAAAAAGGAACACATGGGGTGGGGGGGCTGAGGGGCAAGCAACCCCCAGCCAGCCCAACCTAGCTTTGACTTGCTGCAACGATAGTTCCTCAGCTGGGTCCTCAGCTCTGGGCCTGGCCAAAGCCTCAGGTCCAGTCCCGTTGAGTCAGTCAGCTCCCTCCCAGTCCCTGGCTGAGGGTCACCCCTCTATCCTGGCCAGCACTCGGCACTGTAAGTCTGGTCTCTGGGAAGACTGGGTGGGCCAGTGCAGATGGCTCAGTATGGCATGATAGAACCAGCACAGACCTGCCATCTAGAAGACAGTGGTCCTATCCACTAGCCCCCTGCATTCACTTCTACGTGGTCAGAGGGCTGACCACGGCCTCTGAGCCACAGCTTACTCTGTGACAAACCGGGGAGAATAATTCTTGCCAACAACAGACTGGAACAAGATCATTATCGGATCATGCCCGGCCGGCCAGTGTAGCTCCGTGGTTGAGCATCAACTTATGAGGAGGTCACGTGCCTGGGTTGCGGGCTGGACCCCCAGTAGAGGGCATGCAGGAGGCAGCCGATTGCTGATTCTCTCTCATCATTGATGTATGTATTTTTTAATTTTTATTGTCTAAAGTTTTACATATGTCTTCTTTTTCCCTGATTGACCCCCTCCATCATCATTGATATTTCTATCCCTCTCCTTTCCTCTCTGAAATCAATAAAAAATATATTTTAAATATATCATTATCATATCAAAAGGCACCAGCAGACTGTTCCTCCCTAGGCAATGGGGGGAGAGGGGGTATTGCTATCTTAATCCAGGCTCCTACTGAAGGAGCAACAGAGGAGATGCTGGGGTAGGTGAGGGAATTTGTCCTTGCAGCAAGGTAGGCATCCAACAACTCTAAGAAGCCCAGCGCCACTCTCTGAGGAGACCCTAGATCTTATTCCAAATCTAGAGGCAGGACACAGTGGTCCCATCTGATTCCCATATGAAAACCAGTATATTCTGAGAAGAACGGGCACCTGTAACAAATCCAGATTACCCCACCCTTCAGACTGTGCAGGGGGGCATATTACTCCCACCACACTCCCACCATCTACCTTCCCCGACCCTCCAACTCACCTTGCCATGGAACTGAGGCACTTTGTGACCTTCCTGGAGGTAGAGGCCAACGGTAACCCACATACACTCATACTTACAGTCGTCCTGACAGGTCCAGCCTGAAACAGATAAATCGGCCGGGTGAACTACGCAGTATGGGAGGCACAGAGAGAGCTTGAATAGGGCCTACACTTGAATGCAGGCCAACAGGGTCTGCAGGTTGAAGAGAACTAGAAGAAATCTCAGAATTCCAGGTTCCCGCTTGGATGGATAGGAGATGGGACATATACATGAGGAAAGGGGCATGTGTGTGCTCTGGGGGCGGGGGGGTGGAGTTATACAGGGAGCAAACAGAGATGGTTCTTCTCCTTTCACTCAAGACGAGGATCTTGGCATCTGATGGACTCGTCTATGGATTCCTGGGTTTATGCTTGCCTTTCCTGAACTCAGGTTTGTGCTCACTCACCAGGGAGGAACACTTGCCATCTTAACTCCCTCCTATAAAAACAAAGCCCAAATTCTTCAGTCTGACTTTTAAGGCTCCAAGTTATCTTTCCAGCTTTATTGCCCAATACTCCTTTTTATGCATCCTGCTCCCTGAGTAAACTAAGCCTCC
Organism: Myotis lucifugus; assembly: GCF_000147115.1. Lineage (NCBI taxonomy): Eukaryota > Metazoa > Chordata > Mammalia > Chiroptera > Vespertilionidae > Myotis > Myotis lucifugus. Next base: position 558,890 of record NW_005871377.1, read on the forward strand.
GGATGGGCCTTCCTCTGCCCAGAGCCTCCCTCTCCGTTTCCCCTGTCTAGATGGGAAAGGGATAGTAAAGAGAACGAACTTGTCGTTAAACGGGCCAGAACTGGACACTCTACATACCACTTCCTGGCTGTGTGACTTTGGGCAGGCGCTTAACCTCTCTGAGCTCCCTATCTGTAAAATCGGAATCCACCTCAAAGGGTTGTTAAACGGACTATTTTGACAGCTGTCCACAGAAGGTGCCCACGATGGCCACAGGTCCAAATGTAACGTATCCCTCGGGAAGCCCTTCCTTCTCGAGATGTTCTAAGATGATCGCTGCCCCCAAACCCTCAACGCTAGAAAGGAATCCTTCCTCCCCTGTATGGTCCTGTTGCTGAATCTAAAGATCCTTTATGGCTCGAGTCATCCCGCACCTTGCACTTGAGAAGCTCGTCCCCATGGGGACTGTGAGCATCGAAGGGCAGGACCCTGGTTTGATTTCAGTGTCATTCCAGGGCCCTGGACTCTGGACTATTAAATAAGTACCCGTTTGACTGAATAAATATAAAGTAAATGAGAGTTTCTGGGAAAACAGAACTGAATGATGAGCCTCTCGTTATCCTGGGGCTCCACTCACACTCCCAACGAGTCCTGGGTAGGAAATTAAGGTTCAGACGTTGCAGAGGGGTATTTGCGGGGGATGGGAGAGAGGCGGGGCCAAGGCGAGGGGCGTGGCTCACGGGGCGGGGCTTACCTGCTAGGCTCATGTAGATTGGCTGGCGGGAGCGGAAGTGCTTTAGCGCGTCCCCTGAGCAGTTCCGTTCCTCGCAGCGCAGCACGCAGTCGCGGTACACCGGCTCGCGGTCGCCCTGGGAGCCGCCGGCGAGCGTGGCCACTCCGGCTAGCAGCACCAGCCGCGCGGCCCGCCCGGCCATCCTTCCCCTTGGCCCTCCGCCGGCGGAGGAGCTTGGGAGCCTTCACATCCGGAGTAACCGGAAGTACTTTGATTTTCTTCGTTTCTCCGCTGACGTCTACTTGGTTTAAAAAGAAAGTACCCGGATTTCCGTGGGCGTCCGCCCCGCCCCTTGTTTTACTCTCATCTCCATATAAAGAGGCGGCTGGGTGAAGGGAAAGAGGACGCCAGGTGGATTAAGGCGCAAAGTAAAGGGGTCCTTTATCTACATCCGTCTTAGTTCCCCCGGGGTCTCTGTTTGAGGGCGGGCTATGTCTCTGCACCAGCCTTGTTGGGTTTCACTTCCTCTGCCCCCCGACCTGTGCTCTCCCGCGCCCTCTCCTCCGGCACCAGCACCAGCGCTGGTTGAAGACCATCTGTCGCTTCAGCAGCCTCTGGACGACTCTCCCCGCCTCTCCCTCTCCCTCCCGTCCGCGCTCCGTTTCCAATCATTCAGATCTGACCATGTCACTTGCCTTCCTAGGATGCCTTCCTGGCTCCCAGGTGCCGCAGGATAAAACACCCCCCAGGCCCTGCCCGCTGGGCCCCTGCCCACTGGTCTCCGTCACTCCCCTGCCCCAGACCCACCTCCAAGGGCCGCGTCTCTCCAGCCGCCTGGCTTCGTCTCGTCTGTTTCCGTCTTATTCTCACTCCCTTTCATCCTCCTGCTCCCAGTTTAAGCGCCACTGCTGAGGGCGGTACCTCGTGGAGGGCGATGTACCGTACCGGGGCCTGTTTTCCCCAGGCCGGCGTTAAGAACGAGTTGTTGTTGGTTTGTTTTTAAATGAATGAGCGCTGTAATTAAACGTAAGACTTTGGGTGCGACTCCAGGGTTGTCAACTCGCCAGCACGATTCAGAACGCACTGAAAGCAGGAGAGGTGTACGATTTCAAGGGAGATTAAGAGGAGCACCTTTAGGAATAGGACAAACACACTCACTCACACACCCATCTCAGTGAAGCTGGAAGCCTCCCAGTTAAAAGGTGCATAATTTGTGTGTGTGTGTGTGTGTGTGTGTGTGTGTGTGTGTGTGTGAATGACTGACTTTCCTCCTCTCCTCCTCTCTTCACCCTAACCCTACTCAACGTTTTCTTTTTATCTTGGGAGGTGAAATGAGCAGGAAGTACCATTGGATTGCGTTCACTTACACATTAAGCAAACATTTCCTGAGCCCTTACCTCCCGCACAAGCCAGGCAAGACCCAGCTCCAGGAGGCGGCATTCATACTGTATTTGTATAGTGTCCCCTGGAGCTGAGCACCGTAGGTACTGATTGGGCAGCTGAAATCAACAAAACAACCCCTCAGCCCTTCCAGGAGCTGATCGGAAACAATCAGGTGCGAACACTACTTTGCATCTGCTAGACTAGTCCTTTTATTTTTTATTTATTGATTAAGGTATTACATATGTGTCCTTATCTCCCTTTTATAACACATTATTTCATTCTGTCCTTACCGTAACTCTGGAATGAATGTTTGTATGAGGAAATACAGGATTAAAGAGGATGAAATCCTCACAAAGCAATATTCTCCCTTTGAGAGAACTCCAAATTAACTAAAAGGGTTTATTTATTTATTTTTTAATATATTTTTGTTGATTTCAGAGAGGAAGGGAGTGGGAGGGGGGATAGAAACATCAATGATGATAGAGAATCATTGATTGGCTGCCTCCTGCACGCCCCACACCGGGGATGTGCCCTGATGGGAATTGAACTGTGATCTCCTGGTCATGGGTTGATGATGCTCAACCACTGAGCCACCCAGGCCAGGCACTATAAGTTTTTTTTTAAAAAAAAAACACTTTCAAGTTTCCAGTTTCGGAAACCTCATTTTATATTATATCAAATACATTAATATAATGTGGCAATATCCCACATTAAATAAAACTTATAAATAACTATATATAGTTGAGTTGCTGTTAATAGTTGACATATTTTATATACATTTAATAAAATATTAATTTTTATATTTCTCTTATATTTTGGAGCTAACTTTAAAAATTAGTTCAGGTCTCAAACATGTCATAGGCTCTTGAAAACTCATACGTACATGCCTGATGGAGAAAACAATCCAAGGGTCAGGTGGAGGGCGAGAGTGGAGACTTCTGTTGTGCTGCCCTGGTGGAAGATGGGGTGCGCTCTCTCTAGGACATCTCCTGTGGGTGCTCTCTCTCAGCACAGCCCTGCATCTCTAGACCATGACGGGGCCTCTCCCTCTCCCAACTTTTCAGTCCAGGGCCACCTCTTCCCCACTGAGCTTCATCTGCTTCTGACTTTCCTATGTGAGTCACAGCCTTCCAAGTCATCAATTCATTCCTTCAACTCAGGCTTATGGAGCCCTACTGTGTGTCAGCCATTGCACAAGGAAAAAGAAAGATGCATCAGAAATGGTTCCCAGTCTAGGGAGGAGAAAGACAAAGCAAACAGTTGAGTGTGCTGCAGGCTCATAGGCAAACTGACTATATTCTTAGAACAAAAATTGGGGACCGCCTACAATGAAGTTTCTTTATTCATCAAATATTTATTGCGGTTTACCATGTGTGAGGCTCTGGATACAGAGTGATGAACAGGACACTGACCTTCTCATGGTCAGAGAAGGGAGACAGGCAATAAGCAAGTATCAAACAAAAGACGAAGATGATTTCACTGCTAATGTAAGAGCTCATCGGTGTGATCACCATACAGGAGACTTTAGCACTATCAGGCTATCAATTACACATCACCCTTAAACCAGCAACTTGCACAAACCCTCTAACCAGCAACTTTTCTCCCAGGTATATCTACACAAGTGTAAAATGGTACGAAGCTATTCATGGCAACATTATTGGTTATTTTCAATAGGAAAGGAAACAACTAAATGTATGCTGATAGGGAATGGATTACATTGATTGAGAGAGATCCATTCAGTTACAGTGGAATACTGAACAAAAATTAATAGGAATGGAGCAGATTTGTAAGGCACTGACATGGAAAAATATTCATATTCTTGGTAAGTATGAAAAGCGAGATGAAAATGGTATGTGTGTGTGTATATGTGTGTGTGTCTATACATGTTACCTCATGTGAAGAAAAATAAGAGTATATGGTGTTTGTTATTTTAGAGAATATATCTAGAAAGACATATAAGAAAGTGGAAATAGTTGTTGCACCTGGACAGGAGTGAAACTGGGTTACAAGGAAGTGAGGGACACTTTTTATTTTTATACCTTTTAAATTTTGTACCATTTGTATATATCATCAATTAAAAAGAAAATTGTTTTGTTGTTGTTTTTAATCCTCACCCGAAGATATTTTCCCATTGATTTTTAGAGAGTGGAAGAGAGAGGGAAAGACAGAAATATCAATGTGAGAGAAATACATCAATTGGTTGCCTCCTGCATGCCCCAGATCAGGGCCAGGCCGGGAGGGGCCTGTAATCAAACTGAGGTACAAGGTACATACCCTTGACCAGACTCAAACCTGGGATCCTTCCATCTACAGGCCAATGCTCAATCCACTGAGCCAAACTGGCTAGGGTAGGAAAAAAATGTTTTAAAAAAGTGTATATGGTCACAAGTGTTGAGTTATATAATTGGATAATGTAAGAGTGAGAGAGAAAGTAGTAAGAGGGTGGGGAGGCCGGGAGAGACTACCTTGAGTGGTCAGAGAAAGCCTTTTTGAGAAAGTAACAGTTTGAACCGAAACCTGCACGGCCAGAAAGAACAGGCTCTGTAAACACCTCAGGGCAGATTGTTCTAGGCTCAGTGGACAGGGAGTGCAAAGGCCCTAAGGCAGAAACAAACTTAGCATCTTTGAAAAACAAAAAAGAAGGTCAAGGTGAAAGGCTTCGGGGAAGGGAAGCCATTGGGAGGTGTGTTAGCCCTGGAGTGAAGTAAATGATCTGATTTTTATTTAAAACATTTACTTTCACTGTTGAGGGGAAGAAGGAGGGGTGTGGGGTAGGGATTGAAAGGGGAGGAGAGCAGCACTGGGAGATCAAAGGTGAGTGCTTCCTTCAAGGACAATTGATGGCGCTTAGACTAGCTGGTGGTGGCCCTGGGAAAAGGGTAACCGGGAAAATCGTAGATGGAAGAGAAATTGGTCGATCTTAAAGAATGATTGGCTGCAAAGGGCAAGGAAAAAGAGAAAAAAACCACCAATGTGGGTTCAGTGAATAAAATTATTGGAAACTAGAATTGTCCCCCCCAAATCAGGTCATCATGATTGCCATAGTTTTATGCTTCTAGAAGCTTCTTAGCGTTGGGGTGAGGGAAAATTTTCCCTGACTCTTTTAGTACTTGTGACTGGTGAAATAATTCAAAAGACATACAGCATGAGCCCTGGCCAGGTAGCTCAGTTGGTTAGAACATCATTCCAACACACCAAGGTTTTGGGTTCAATCCCCAGTCAGGGCACAGACAGAAATCAATCAATGAATGCATAAATATGTGGAACAAGAAATTGATGTCCTTCCCTCCCCCCCTCTTCCTCTAAAATCAATAAATTTTTAAAAAGATATACAGCATATTAACAAGAAAAAAAGTCAAGTTTTAATATGTGCTCACAGGGAATTCACATAAGCATGAAAATTCCGAAGACGATGGACAAAATGAGGTATACATGTGATTTTGGGCCAAAGAAGGAGAGGTAGGCAATTCATAGACCAAAAAAAACCACGAGCAAACATTTGGTAAACACATTCTTGCAGGGCCACCTACAAACAATGGGACAAGGGTAATCCAGCAAACAGATTTTTGCTTGGGTCCCCCCCTGCCTGCCACACTTCATTCATATGTGCTAAGGTGACTATGCTAAGGTTGCCTTGCTAAGCAGGATCTTCTGAGTCTCTGTAGGCAGGTGAAGGGCAGGTAAAACAACAACAACTGCCAGGGTGGCCCATTCTGGGGAGACTTGTTCCAGCGCCCATACTAGTCTCCTCTTCCTCAAATCCAAAGCAAGCAAATCCTCACTCACAGCCCCAGTGCTATTTCCAGCAGAAGGGGGATGAGCTCCGGGTTCTGAAGGGCTAAATGGAGCAGGAAGAACCAGTGCTTGTGAAATAAAGAATTTGAAATTTGGCAGAGGGATGGTTCAATAGGGCTTTAAGGGATAAGCATGGAGGTCTGAAGGGGTCACTGCCCCCTACTCCAAATCGTGAAACTCTGTGACCAGAAGCCATTCAATCAAACTCTCGTGTTTCAGACGACAAAGGGAAGCCTGTACAAGGCCACGCAGTCCAGTGACACTTTCAGGAAAGAGCTCCAGCACAAGGTTTGTTGTTTTTGTTCATCCCCACCGAGGATATTTTCCCATTGATTTTTAGAGAAAGTGGAAGGGATGGGGAGAGACACAAAGAGAAACATCTGCAACCCAATTATGTTCCCTTGACCAGGAATTGAACCTGCAACCCTTGCCCTAACCTATTTGGCTCAGTGGATAGAGCGTCAGCCTGCGGGCTGAAGGGTCCCAGGTTCAATTCCAGTCAAGGGCATGTACCTTGGTTGCAGGCACATCCCCAGTAGGGGGTGTGCAGGAGGCAGCTGATCAATGTTTCTAACTCTCTATCCCTCTCCCTTCCTCTCTGTAAAAAATCAATAAAATATATTTTAAAAAAATAAATATTTCATTAGATGAATCAAGTTAAACTTAAAAACAACAACAACAAACAAGCACCTGCGACCCTTGGGTGCACGGGCTGACGCTCTACCACTGAGGCACTCCACCCAGAGCTCCCCCGGTGCATGTTAAGTGGCAGCACAAACACAGTACAACACAGGAGATAGGAGCACACACCCTGACAGCCTGTATGCACAGGCCAGGACGGAAGGCACGTGTCCTCTATGTACATGCATTAAAGCCAGGTGAGGCTGAGAGAACAGAGGTTTTGTTGTTGTTGTTAATCCTCACCCGAGGATATTTTCCCCATTGATTTTTAGACACAATGGAAGGAAGTGAGGGAGTGGGGAGAGAGAAGCATCGATGTGAGAGAGACACATTGATTGGTTGCCTCCTGCCCCACTGAATGGGATTGAATTTGCAATCCAGGTGTGTGCCCTTGACTGGGAATCGAACCCGTGACCCTTTGGTGTGAGGGCTGATGCTCTAACCATGTAACCATACAGGCCAGGGCCCAGAGAGATTTTTGTCTTGGCAAAACAGCCTAGGGAGAGAGAAAGGCCTTGGGCCTGCACACCGAGATGGGGGTGAGAGGGACCGAGGGAGGCGGTCAGCATGCCCAGGGTCAGCGTGTCTGAAGTGCTCCCTTTTTAACCTCGGGACTGGGGCTAACCTTCCAGCGGTTAGGTTGCAAGTATTCTTTTTTTTTTTTTTTTTTTTTAAATATTTTATTGATTTTTTACAGAGAGGAAGGGAGAGAGATAGAGAGTCAGAAACATCGATGAGAGAGAAACATCGATCAGCCGCCTCCTGCACATCCCCCACTGGGGATGTGCCTGCAACCCAGGTACATGCCCTTGACCGGAATCGAACCTGGGACCTTTCAGTCCGCAGGCCGACGCTCTATCCACTGAGCCAAACCGGTTTCGGCGCAAGTATTCTTAAAAGGCCACCTTTTGGAAGTTCAGATTTTCTGACCAAAACCTTCCAAATCACTCTCCAGTGGCCCCAGGGAGGCCTGGGGCCCACTTTCTGCAGGCCCTGTCCCAGTAACTAACTCATACAGACGCTTCCCCAGCAATCCCAGATCCGAGGCCCTGTGGGGTAGGCCCCAGTTTTGTGGCCTGGACCTCGGACTGTGAACTGTGAGCCGTCTCCTCCCTTTTTCTGTTTGTTTTCAATCCTCTGACCCAGGCTGGCAGGTGAGGAAGGCAGAGGGAGGAGACTCTGGTGCCAACACGGGCGCGAGCACACACACACACACACACAGAGCACACACACACACAGCCACACACAACAGAGTCTCCTGAGGCCCCCAGTCTCAGTGGCTGGTCAATGATTGATTGGCATTTCACAGGCTGCTGGTTCCAGACCCCAGTCTGTTGATCCTGGAGGTCACCTTCCCTAAACCAGAGCCCCTTCCTGCCTCTGCAGTGCCAGTGGTCACCTCCGCTGCTCAGAGGCCAGGAACCTGTCGCCCAAAGACCCTCTCGTGCAGATCTCACGCATCTGTCCTCTGGCCTGGCTCCCCTCTGCCCTGTTGTCTTCCTCCCCGGTCCTTACTGGACCCTGCTGGCAAACTCTCAGGCTCCTCTAGCAACCACATTGGTCCCCCCACTCCCGCCCTCCCCCAGTGCCCTCCCCTCCCAGCCTTTGTCCCTCAGACATCCTCCTTCCTTGGCTCTCCTGCCAGGCCCTGCTGGGGGGGCAGTGGAGGGGAGAAGCGAATCGGCAGCGCCCACCCCTGCCCCCCTTCCTCGCCTCTTGTCAAACACCAGACAAGGTTTTTTCCCCTTCCTTCCCAGCTCTGAATGGGCTCATTCTCTCTGGGAGCCTGGGCCCTTGTTGAGCCTCCTCCCCAGAGCCTGAGTTCAGACCTCTGCTCCTCCCTATCCCACTCCCGCCCGCTGGCTCCGCCCCCCTTTTGGCAGCCCACTCGGACTGACCATTGTCTCCGGTTTGGGTTTCCTTCAGGGATCTGGGATGCAGAGAGGGTGGGCTTGGCTGAGCTGGGCAGGAGAGGGGGGTGGGACCGGTTGTTAGTTTCCAGGATTTCTTGGAGGGCCCTCCCCTGGATCCCCTGCAGGGGCATGGGGTGAAGGTGGGTTCGTGGTACCCTTCATTCTGGCTCTGGAGTGGAATGGACGAAGCCACAGCCTCATTCATGCCTCAGTTCCCATTATCTGGGAACCTGAGGTTTCCTCTTCTGCCTCCTCTGGCTTTAGCACGGGGTAGGGGGCCCAGTGAAGCTGTCACAGCAGCTTTCCCGGCTGGACCAGCCCTCCTAACCCAATGTCAGGGGGGCTGGGGGACCCTAACACCTGATGGTCCCTTGAAGGCCGAATGCACACAAGCCCAGGCTCAAGCTGTCCAGTGAGTGTCCAGCAAGTGACTCTGGGAGCCAGGTCACTGTCTCCTCACCCTGAAGAGCTGAGAGGCACCTTGCCCAGGTCCTGGGCTGTGTGATGGGGTGAGGGGCAGGCGTGATTTTGCTGGCTGTTCCACTTCTTCCTTATTAGCCATGAGAGGGTCCTGGACAAATTGGTTAACTCGTTTGAGCCTGTTTCCTTGACCCTCACCCTCTCTAACTCTTAACTTGAACCCTAGAGAAAAGAGGGGTTTTGGTGCCCACCACGAAGGGCAGCTGTGTCTCCACACACAGCAGGATTTCTTGAACGTTTATGAGTATTATTCAAGGAATAAATCCATTGGACCTCATCCCCGGGACACACATACCTTTACCCACCCTTATCCTTCCTGCATGTGATATTCATGAATCTTTTCGATTCCATTCTATTTCTTTTTTTAAATTTTATTTATTGATTTTTGAGAAAGAGAGAGAGGAAGGAAGAAACACTGAACTGTTGTTCCACCCATCAGTGTGCCCACCCATGGTTGACTCCTGCATGTGCCCTGACCAGGGATCGAACCCCCAACCCTGGTGCATCAGGACAATGCTCCAACCAACCGAGCTACCGGGCCAGGGCATTCTGTTCTATTTCTTAAGCAAACAAACAAAAACAAACAAAAAATGTCTAAATGATCTAAATTGGACTCATGACTTGCCGGAAGCCAGTCCATCCTTGCTGCTTGACACGGTTGCTGCAGGGAAGAAACATCTGCACAGCATATGTTTCAAGGGACCTGGCGTATATGGCATACTGTTCTTAATATGTTTGCTCCCTTTCTTGGCGCTATGTGTTTTAACCAAGGTCACCTCTCCGAGAAAGGTTGTTTCCCCAGGTAGGGATTTTTCCCTGAAGTTAGGGAGGGAATAAAACCCTTTAACTAAATGCCAGGCTGGTAGTTAATCACTTCAACTACAAACAATCACCCTTAAGCTACATCATCTTTACTCCCTGGAATGGAGATAAGAAACGCCCTAACCTTTGGAATAGAAATTGACAGGATTAAAATCAACTGGTATAAATACAGATGTAACAATACAATAAAAGACAGAACTTGGCTGGAGATCCTGGCTATTCTGCTGATCAACTGAATGCTGTCTCTGTGTCATTCCTTCTTTGCCGACTCCGTCCACACCTTTGGGGACCCCTGGACCTGCTGGGGTTGGACCTCAACAATGACTGACCTTCTAATAGAACCTGGTCTCTAGTTTGACTATCACTGGTTAGAGCTGGAGCATGCGTCAATTTTTGTATTCATAACTTTTGTATTCCGTTTCCTAAAAAGAAGCTCCCAAATTTCATAACTTTCAGGCCCCACAAAACCTAGATCTGCAGCCGTATACACTAACCCTGTGACCATTTATTGAGAAATTACTATGGGCAAGTACTGTACCGAATGCTTCAGTAGCATTATCCTTTAACCCGGAGCACAGATGCTATTTCACAAGTGAGCAAACAGACTAAGAGAGGTTCAGCCACTTGCCTGAGGTCACTCAGCTAACCTGTGGTGGAGTGGAAATTTGAACCCAGGTCTTTCTGGCCCCAGAGCACCCTATTCTCCATGCCCCCTATTGTGAAAGTGCCTGCCTGTCACCATGCTAGGGAATATGGAGGCAGGTTAAGAAAGGCTACTGTCCAGCCCTGTCTGGTTAGCTCCGTGGTCCAGATATGCCAAGGTTCCAGGTTTAATCCCCACTCAGGGCACATGCAAGGATCAACCAATGAATGCATAAGTAACTGGAACAGCAAATCGATGTTTCTCTCTCTTTCTCCCTCTCTCTCTGTTTTCCTCTCTCTCTCTTTCTCAAATCAATCAACATTTTTTAAAAGAAGAAATACTAGTGGATAGAGCATCAGCCCTGGTTGCAGGCTCGTCCCAGGCCAGGCCCTGGTCAGGGTTTATGCAGGAGGCAACCAATTGATGCGTTTCTCTCACATCGGTATTTCTCTCTGTCTTTTCCTCTCTCTTCCACTCTCTCTAAAAATTAATGGGAAAATATCCTTGGGTGAGGATTTAAAAAAAAAAAAAAAGGAAGAAATGCTGGAGTCCATTCTTCAGTTCCCAGGAGGTGCCTCTGATCCCCTCCTTGAGCAGCACAAGCCTGCTCTTGGCTGAGGCATTCCAACCAGAGTGGCCAGATTTGGCAAATAAAAATAAGGCTGCCCAGTTACATTAGCATTTCAGATCAAAAAGGAATAATTTGTCAGTGTAAGACTTAGTGGTATGTCCCGTGAAATATTTTGTTGGAATTTCCAACAAAAACGTGTCTTTCTTCCAGCCCCCCACCCCCAATCCACCCCCCACTGGGCCTTACGTACCGGGTCAGGGGCTGCGGCTGGAATGCAGGGAGGGGCGGGGAAACTGAGCTGCCAGTGGAAGGTGCGGGACAGACCGGAACCCTTGGATAAATCGGTGCTGAGTGCCCCAGGGGTAAAGAAACAAGAGGGCTGTTCTTCAAATGGGCGGTGCCTCCAATGGGACCCTCTCTCCCCAAACTTGCAGACCCTCTTAAAACCCTGCTTTTCAGACTGGAAAATATACCTACAAGATTCGAGAAGGTAAGCCTGGGAGCCACAAGTTAAGCACGACACCCCCTCCCTCCCCCCTGGGCTATCGATGTTACTTAAGGATGGGGTGGGAAAACCATTATTTGCTATTAAAACGAATGGGCATGTGATGGAGTAGGCTGCAAACTCGCCAGGAATGTTTACGGATGAAACCTGCGCCTTAAAAGCGGAGGGCAGCCTAAACCCGTTGCCCCCGACTCCCGGGGGAGGGGGCGCAACCGCCTCCTCTGCTTTGGGGGGTTCTCCACGGACCCGGGTGGGAACGGCGGCCGGCACCGGGCGCCCGGGCGCTGGGCGGGACGCACCCAGGCCTGCGCGGAGGGAGAAAGTGAAGCCGCGGTTGCCACTCCCAGGGACTTGCTGGAATGTGGTTGGAGGGGGTGGGGGTCGCCGGGCGCGCCGCTCCCAATCACAGGAGCAGGAGGCGGGGGAGGAGGAGGCAGCCTCGAGGAAGTGCGAGAATGAAGTTGTGGAGCTGAGATTCCCCTCCGAAGCGCGCAGAGAGCCGAGCGGAGCCCCCCCGGCAGCTGCCCGCCCCTTCGCGGGGAGCCCTCTCGGCGCGGAGCTCCCGGCCCCTGCGCGCGCCGCCCCCCCAGCCTGGTCCAGCCGGAGCCATGGGACCCGAGCCGCGGTGAGGACAATGGAGCTGGCGGCCTGGTACCGCTGGGGGCTCCTCCTCGCCCTCCTGCCCCCCGGAGCCGCGGGCACCCAAGGTGAGTCCGGGGTGGGGTGGGGAGGGCAGGGAGCCGCGACGGGACCCCGCAGCCTGGGACCCCCCCCCCCTCAAACCCCCGGGCAGGCGGGCGGAGGGGGCCGTGCGAGCTCCCGGACCCGAAGTTTCGGACTGTCCAGCTCTCGGCGGGGAGGGGGCCAAAGAAGGGGGTCGGGGGGGCGCAGTTACCCCGCGGCGCCTCTCGCTGCCCCATTCGGGAGACCGGCGCTTTCCAGACTCCGGGATTGCGCCGGGAACTTGTCAGAAAAGTTCCCTGAAATGGTTCAGAAAGTTTCCCTCAAAGGGCGTGTTGCACGGGGCGTGTGTGTGTGCGCGCCTCCTCTCCAGCCCCCTCGAGCCTCTCAAAGCCTCTCCAGTTGGCAGCCTCCGCCTCCGGCCCGGCCTGGGCTGGATTCCTGGGGGTCCCTGCAGCCCTGGCCGCCCGCCCCCCTCCCCTCCCCGCCCCTCCTCGGCCGATTGGGTTTGGTTTCTCCGGCTTCAGGCGCGATCTGGGTGTGGAGGGGGCGGTGGGGAGAGCAGCCTGTCCACCGAGAGCCCGGAGGAGAGGGTGGCCGGTCGGACCGCGGAGTCGCCGGCGCTGGAGCCTGGGCTGGGGCGGGGGGTGGGGGAGGGCGAGACGTGAGTTTTGAATCCGTTTCTTCGAGGCCAGCGCAGGGACGGCGCCCTGTGACTCTTGGAGAGCACGGGTGGGTGTCCTGGTCTGAGGCATAAACGCGAGGGCTACCGGGCGCGTGGTGTGGGGAGGCGCAGGGATGGGGCCAGACGGGCTGTGCAGAGGCTGGGAGTCCTGCCTTCCCTCGTGCTGTGTGCGGGGAAGGGCGATAGGGGAGCACCGTGTCCTGCCCCACTTGTCCCTCTGTCTGCAAGAACGACTGAACCTGGACATAGACTCGGCGCCAGGCCCTACGCATGGTGTTTTGCATGTGTTCCCTCTTTTAAGCCCCAGACCCGTCCCAGGAGAGCAGGCCTGTGGTATGCCCGTCCTCCAGGTGGAAACTGGGCTTAAGGAGGTCGGGCAGTGCGACCCCCAGCACACATTTCCCTGCCCGTCTACCTTGAGCGATGGGGGACCCGCTCCCATCACCCGGTGGAGGGGAGACACAGGAGGGGTTCTGGGAGTGGTGGGTGGTCTTAGCAGGAGTGTCCGGAGAAGGGGTGGTGTCCTCTTGCCTGTTGCCGGAGGGCCCCTCGGTCAGAGCCTTGCTGTGATATCTGAGGGGCCTCTATGCCAGGGTGCTCTTGAGTTGTGTGGTCTGTGTGTGTGTGTGTGTCTGGGCTTTGTGTTGCTAAACACAAGGTCTCTCTTTGCTGACTTGGGGACTTGGTTGAACTCTGCCCTCTCGAGGAAGGTGCTGGGCCAGCGCTGCTGTAAACAGCGCAGGAGGTGGCCCCACGCCTTCTCTCCGGGACAAGGCTCCTCTCCTTGGAGCCCATCCCTCCCTGCCTGTTTCCCAGGCTGGCGTCTTCACCCCTGACCTCCTGCTGGAAAGGGCGAGGCCAGGCTGGGCTGTCAGGCCCAGTGGCTGTCCTCGCCGGGGCCTGTGAGTTGGGCAGGTGGGGAGTGGCTGGGTTGCTGCTGTGCTGGGATCTGGGGGGTCGGTTCTGCAATCAGGGTGCACTGCTGGGTGGTGCAGAGAGAGATGCTGGGCGTGCGGTGCAGGGAAGGGTTAAAATGGTAGCACACCACCCAGCTGCCTCTAGCCACTCCCATTGCATCCCTGGACTGAGGGTAGGAACATGGCGGGGAAGGGGAGATGGGGAAGTCCCAGGACTGGGACCCCTCTTGGAGTTCAGGTTTTGTAAGGTGCAGCAAACACATTCTTTTTTTATCTTGCAGAGCTCATATTTAATCCCTGTATGATTCCCCCAACACTCTCCTTCTTCATTTGACTATACTTAGGGAAAGTAACCTCATTTCAATATTCACAATAAAACAATTGAAAAGAGAGTATCAAATGCAAAAAGAAATTACGTTACATTCCGAACACAGCACTTTTTCTTTTCTTTTGGTGGGAATGGCCCACACTTCTGCTATATGAACTTCCCTTGCCTTCACTTCTCAAAAATGCACAGCTGGCTTCGTCTATGCCGGGTTCTTACCCGTGGACAGTTTCACTCCATCTCTGCAACCACCCTGTGAAGTAGCTGCACGGAGGGGAAAACGGAAGTTCAGGGAGATGAAGCGACTTATCCACGGCTTCCCAGCCACCCAGTAATGTCCAGGGCATTTTTGGCTTCTAATGAGGACAGAGTTGATCAGTCTTATTCTCTTGAACAGGAAGGAGTTGAGCAAAGCCTCAGGGGCAGCCAGGTGGCCAGACTGGGGTAGAGGTGCTACTCTGTTATTTAGGCGAATGACCTTCCTTATCTAGGCCCACCCCAGGTCCCCTCTTGGCTTAGGAGTCATCTTTCCCTGTCCACCTCATGCCTGCCTTCTGCTTGGGCCCGCCCTCCTGGAATGGCAGGGGACTGAGGGCTGGAGTGGGGTGGAGGCCTGTGGGACCTGCAGGGCTGTGGAGAAGGAGACGGCTGCATTAGGAGCAAGAGGGACCAGGGTGAGGCTGGGGCTAGGGGAGCTGGTGTAGGGCCCAGATAGTTATGCCTGTCCCTGGGTAGCTGGAATGATCTGGAAAAAGATGCCCGCCCTCTGCCTTGGAAAGCCCCTCTGGGGTGACACCCCCATCTTTTGCTAGGCCACCTTTCCTGTCTACCCCTGAGAGGAGAGTGGAGGTAGGGGGAAGGGTGTGCTCTCTCTTAAGGAGTAGGAGAGTTATAGCCAATGTTTGTGTTGTCCCAGCTCTGTTTACCAAGCCTTGTCATGTTTACAAACTGCTTTTTGATTCATTTTCTCATTTAACTTCTCTGCAGAAAGGAAGAGCTGTTATTGTTTTATTACTCCCTCCTTATAGCTAAGTTCAGGTCAGTGAATATTCACTGAGGGCCTACTAAGACACAGGCACTGCTGGCCACAGAGATGAACCTGGTTTGGCCTCTACCCTGGAGGCCCAGGATGTGCTCAGGGTCACAGAGTGAGCGGCCCAGCTGGGTTCTGGTCTGGTGACCCTGAGCCCAGGCCCCCTGATATACCCGGTGTGTGGTTGGTGGGTCTCGGGGAGGTGAGCTTTGGGAATGCAGGTAGTGTTCATGGAAACCAAAGGAAGTATTGGCTTTCATGCTGGTATAGAGCAAGAGAAGCAGCTGGCCCTGAAGGCTGGCGGGGAGGAGAGAACCCACTTGAGGACACCCCCAGAACTGGGACCAAACCCTGACCTTTGAAGTCTATTTGGAGGGACAGGTGGGAGGGACTGTGACCAGCCTCTCAGCAGTGGGATGGACACCGTGACCTCAACTGGTCCCTTTTGGTTTGGAGACTCTTGATTGGACTTCATCCACCCATCTGTCCATCATCCATCCATCCATCCATCCATCCACCCATCCGTCCATCATCCATCCATCCATCCATCCATCCATCCATCCATCCATCACCCAGTGCCCACTGTGCGCCCTGCCCTAATTGTGGCTCCTAAGGGGCAGGTGTGCTGGAAACGAAGAGCTCCCCTGTAGGGAACAGGACCTCCCCCTCCCCCAAGAAAATCAGTGGGGGCTGAAGGTGGAGACTGAGGGGTGGGGAGCTGGTGAGGAGATGGGGGAGTAGGAGAGGAGGAAGGGTCCTGGTGGAGGGGAGGGAGGTGGCGGTAAGGGAGGTGTTAGGAAGGCCTTCTGGGCTTTCTGTCAGGTTGGTGTGTGCATGTGGGGATTAGCACACAAGCTTCCAGCTCCCTGGGAGTGGGTCTCAGGGCACCAAGTTTACCACCTATTGCCAACACTTAAAAAGTCTTAATCAGACTCAAATGAGCCACAGACAAATTCACTAGTGGGGTGGGGCTGCTACTCTCTCTGGTCCTGCCCAGCCCAGCGACTCTGCCCTGCCCAGCACCTGTAATGTTTTTCAGTGGCACCGGTGGGATTGGTGTGTATTTACGTTTGTGTGGGGCGTGGAGTTAATCTATGTGTGCAGTTAGGCCTAGTGGAAGAAACGCAGACTCTAAAGGCACACAGACATGAGTTCAAATCCTGCTCCCTACAGGCTTCATCATCTTGGGAGAATAACCCCGGTCGGCCTCAGTTTCCTTCTGTGCAAAATAGAGGTCTCAGTCCCAGCCTCTGCAGGATGTTATGAAGCTCCCCCGGAGTGCCTGCTGAGCACACAGTAGGCCCTCAGTTGATGCAGCTGCCCCCACTGTTCCATTGTTGTTGTTTTCCTATTGCCTGGCTGCCACAGCTGGTGTCCTTTGGAAGCCGCACAGGGCTGCGGGGGGTGGAGACAGCCCCTGCCCCAGCGCTGCTGGTCCCTTTCCCGGGCTTGGGCCAGGGCCTCGGGGTCTGGGCCTGGAGACAGCTGTGACTACAAAGCAGCTGAAGCTGCGGAGGCTGGGGGAGGTCCTGGCAGCGGGCGTTATTTTGGGCCTGGCCTGCCACCCCGCTCCTGTTTCTTTTGGGAGCTTGGGGGGAGGGACCCTGGATTCTATTTCTGGGCTCTCCCCTTCCTCCCTGTTTGCTTCCTTCTCTCTCTGCCCAGAGGGGTGGGAACAGAGAGCACTCTGGAGTTACTAGGAGGCCCAGGAAGCAATGGGGGCAGGGTGGGGCTTGCCCCGCCAGCCTTTCCCCAGCTTTCTGGAGGCCGGGGGTATTATTACCTGCCCCCTCTCAGGATTTGACCTCCAGCTCCAAGTTGATGGGCGAGCGGGAGCCCTGGCGTCAGACCTCGAGGTCAGCCACCTTGCTGTTCCCCTGAATCTGCACGTAGACTGTAGGAAGTGGAGTGGGGACCAGCAGGAATTCCGGGCAGCTCAGGCACCTGTGGGCCTGTGTACCTGGGGGTGCCCTCCACCCACTCCCCCCGGCACGCCCTCCTGGGCAAGACGCACCAGGTGATTCATCTTCTCACCAGAGCAGAAAAACAAGTTCAACTGGACAGTTTCATCTCCCCCCTGCTGGCAGGCATGGTGCCAGCTGCTGCCCCCAGCGCCCCCTCACCAGGGGTGCTTTACCCGTCCTGTGTTTCTGGGCTTCAGGGGCATTTCTGGTTTCAGGGACACCCAGCTGGGGTCCAGGTAGGCCTGGGGGCAGTTCATCGTGATAGTTGGCTGATAGTTGGCACTGGGCAGGCACACAGGGCTGACGTAGTGCTCTTGTGGCAGGAGTTTCGTGGCATAGATTGTGCCAGCTGCTTCTGGAGCCTTGCCCTGAGGAGGTGGCGAGGGTGAGGTACCAGAGGAGGAGCCTTCAGAGCAGGCATCATTCTGGCCCAGGATCTGCAGCCTGGGCCCGGATGCCCACAGATGGGGTCTGATGCTCCTCGTCTCTGCCTGGGGGAATTCTAGAGGTCCCTGCAGTGGCCAGGCCGCTGGTGGTCTCCATGCCCCCGCGATGACTCCAGCTGACCCTCCTTCCCCACCTTCTGGGTGGCCTTGTGGGGGTGGGTATCCCTTGCCAGGAGGCTGGCACGTGGGTGGCATTGGAATGGGCTGGGGAGAATACCCGGAGTTTGTTTGCTTGGGGGAGAGATAGGGGTATCCAGAGGGCTCATGATTCATCGGCACCTCCGTTGGGGGATTTTTTACCCCTTGGCCCTGAGTCGTGGCTTTGGGACAAAGGGAGGCTTTCTTTGCAAACAGCCCCCTGGATTGGGAGGGCAAGCTCCCTAAGGCTTACACAGCAGGGCCCTCGGATGCTCAGAATGGGCTGAGTCAGACGGAGCCCCTCCCCTGACTTCCCTCCTCTTCCCAAACCTGCAAACTTTCTTTTGCTGTTGCAGCTTCTGCAGGTGCAAGGGACATGGGAGGAGGGGTCCTTGTCCAAGGGCATGCCTCTGGGGAGTGAGTGTGGGGGAGGCAGCCGGGTTGGAGCAGCTCCCTGCACGGTGCCCTCTGACCCGCCTCCTCCCTCCTGCCAGTGTGCACCGGCACAGACATGAAGCTGCAGTTCCCAGCCAGTCCTGAGACCCACCTGGACATGCTGCGCCACCTCTACCAGGGCTGTCAGGTGGTGCAGGGTAACCTGGAGCTCACCCACCTGCCTGGCAATGCCAGCCTCTCCTTCCTACAGGTGAGAGCCAGGGGCAACCCAGCCAGTCCCTGCCGCCAGCCGGGCCTAGATTTCCTCGCTAGCGGTTCCTCAACAGGAAGTCCTTTCTGATGTCTAACCCCTCTCCATTCTAGTGCAAGGCCAGTTGATTCCTTCTCTGTAGCGTGGCTGGCCGTGGACATCTCTAGGTGGAATGCATCTGTTCCTTCGCTAAATTCTTTTATTTTTTTAATATATTTCTTTATTGATTTCAGAGAGGAAGGGAGAAGGAGAGAGAGAGAAACATCAATGATGAGAGAGAATCATTGATTGGCTGCCTCCTGCACACCCCACACTGGGGATGGAGCCCGCAACCCAGGCATGTGCCCTTGGCCGGAATCGAACCTGGGACCCTTCAGTCCGCAGGCCGATGCTCTATCCACTGAGCCAAGCCGGCTAGGGCACGCTAAATTCTTTTTAAAAATATATTTTTATTGATTTCAGAGAGGGAGGGAGAGGGAGAGAGAGATAGAAACATCAATGATGAGAGCAAATCATTGATCGGCTGCCTCCTGCACGCCCCACACTGGGAATCCAGCCTGCAACCCGGGCATGTGCCCTTGACCAGGAATCGAACCGTGACCTCTGGGTTCATAGGTCGACACAACCACTGAACCACACTGGCCAGGCCCTTTGCTAAATTCTTGCTCTCTTGCCAGCATGATCACCTCCCCCCGTCTAACTGCCCAGCCACTGTCCCTCTCCCACCCGGAGTAGTGGGAAATGTGGGTTTCAGGGCCAGTTCTGCCACTGACAGACCATGCGAATGTGGTCTAGGTTCTTGTCTGCTCTGGGTCTCAGTTTTCTTACCTGTATATTGGGAGCAATAGGCATGCTCTGACTCCCCCATTTTGTAGATAAAATGGGAAATGTATGTGAAAGGGTCATGAGCAGGAGAGTGGAAACCAGCCTGCTGAGCCTTTTCCATGGTGCCCTGGAGTGGGGTCAGGTATGCAATGCACCGATGGCACCTCGTCCAAGCCTTTCCTTTTATAGATGTAGAAACTGAGATGCAGAGAGGGTGGGGCATCTGCTCCCAGCTCACCGAGTGCTCCCCCACCATCATCTTTCCTGATCTACAGGAATCTGGTTTGGGGAGTGGCCTTGGTTTCCATTTTACACACGAAGAGAGCAGGACCGTTCAGGGGCTAGGGGCCTTGCCCAAGGTCCCCGCGCACTGGGTAACCCCGAGGAGGCCTTGGAGGGGGGTAGTGTTCCAGGACCCAGGCCTGCCTCAACCCCAACCTCCCTTGCGCCCTCCCAGGATATCCAGGAGGTGCAGGGCTACGTGCTCATCGCTCACAGCCAAGTGACACAGGTCCCGCTGCAGAGGCTGCGAATCATCCGAGGCACCCAGCTCTTTGAGGACAACTATGCCCTGGCCGTGCTGGACAACGGAGACAGCGCCACCCCAGGAGGGCTGCGGGAGCTGCAGCTTCGAAGCCTCACAGGTGGTCACCATCACCCTCGACATCGCCTGGTGATGGAGAGCTGGCCAGGGCCGCTGCTAGCCAGGAGGCGTGGGGTGGCTTGGAGCTTGCACCCCCTCAGGATGGGTGCAGGTGGCGCTAGGAAAGGTGTCCTTGTGAAGAATAAAAAAAAGATTTCCCTTCGTCCCGGCAAGTCGCAGCTTGTTCCCGCCCACGCAGCTTGCCAGCGAGGATGCTGGGTGGGTCTTGCCCACTTCTGGGCTGAGAACACGTGTGTGGTGAACAACCTGTGTCACTGTATATGGTAGCCCTGGGGCTGACAGTGGCCCAGACCCTGCGTGCCAGCGGCCCTGCGTGCAATGATTCTATTTCAGTCGGGCCGTGAGCTCGCCAGGGAGCGTTCACGGTGTTCTCACTTCACAGATGAGAAAACAGGTTTACGGAGGATAGGTGACTTGCTCGAGGTTGCGCAGCTAGTGGGTGGTGAGGCGGGGTTTCAGACTCCAGAGTCCCTCTTTTTACAACAAGCACAGAGCAGAGGCGGGAGGAGAAGAGAGAGTCCCTGGGCATCTGCACCCTGACACGGACAACTCCCTCCTCCCGGACCTCATCTGTTTGTGTATGTGGGGGCGACGGGGCGGGGATGGCACTGGTCGGGCTCAAAGATGCTGAGGGTGTCCTCTCTGTTCCCCGGGGGACCTGGGGTGTGTTTCAGAAGCCCGCTCCCCTTTTAGAAGGCCGGGGGCGGGAGCAGAAGCTGACAGACAGATGCCTGGTTGTTGTCCATCCCACAGAGATCCTGAAGGGAGGGGTGTTGATGCAGCGGAACCCACAGCTCTGCCACCAGGACACGGTCCTGTGGAAGGACATCTTCCACAAGAACAACCGGCTGGCCCTCCTGCAGATAGACACCAACCGCTCACGGGCCTGTAAGCCGCTCCTCCCCGCCTGCAGCCTCCTCCTTCTCAGCTCCCCGCCCCCCCAAATCCTGCTTATATCCCCCAACCCTGCACCAACACCACCCACTTCCTCTTTCTTGGTGCCTCCTGCCATCTCTTCATCTCTGTGGCCCTCTGTTCTGTCTCCCTTTGTTTCTTCTTTAATTTTTATTTATTGATTTTTTAAAAAATATTTTTTAAATTTATTTCAGAGAGAGGAAGGGAGAGGGGGAGAGAGAAACATCAATGATGAAAGAGAAGCATCAGTTAACTGCCTCCTGTAAACCCCCCCACTGAGGATCGATCGAGCCTGCAACCCAGGCATGTGCCCTGACCGGGAATCGAACCCGAAACCTTGGCACATTGGAAGCTCTAACCAACTGAGCTCCCTGGCCAGGCTCCCTCTGCTTCTTGATTGTGTCTCTGTTTTTGGAGTCCCCTTGGCTCGCCTGGGTCTCACCCTCACTGTGCATGCTGCCTCCTGCTCTGTCTCACCGTCTCTCTGTTCTCTCTCCAGGCAAACCCTGTTATCCATCCTGCAACCCTTCCCACTGCTGGGGAGAGAGTTCCAAGGACTGTCAGATCTGTGAGTCTCCGGGAGGCATGGAGTCTGGGGGGCCGGGCTGGTGGAATAGAGGTGAAGTGGGGAGGGGCGGGTTACCGGGCCTCAGGTGTGTCCCCTGGGGCAGGGACTCTTCCCCAGAAGGTGCTGCTGGTGGGGGTCTGGTGCCCGGGTGGCCACCCAGCCCTCATCCTGCCCTTTGCCTGACAGTGACTCGAACTCTGTGTGCCAGCGGCTGTGCCCGCTGCAAGGGCTCACTGCCCACCGACTGCTGCCACGAGCAGTGTGCTGCCGGCTGCACGGGCCCCAAGCACTCTGACTGCCTGGTATGTTCCCCCTGGGCCCCACCTTTGGGGGAGCTAGGGAAGGGTCACCCTGCCTGGTCCTGCCCTATTGCCCCTGGCACATCAGGGGAAAGCAGCCCAGTGACCACCAGCTGCCTGTCCCCCCAGGCCTGCCTCCACTTCAACCACAGTGGCATCTGTGAGCTGCACTGCCCAGCCCTGGTCACCTACAACACGGACACCTTTGAGTCCATGCCCAACCCCGAGGGCCGCTACACCTTTGGTGCCAGCTGTGTGACCACCTGTCCCTGTGAGTGCCACGGAGAAGCAGGGTCTCAGGGATGTTGCTGGGGAGGTTGGTTTATGTAAGTGGGAGCCTGTGGGGAGTACTGTCTGCCCCTTGCTTTGGGGAGCTGCCTCGTTCTTCCAACAGCTGTGGGGCAGCAGAGAGAGTAGAAGCTAAGAGCTCAGTCTTGGGAGCCAGAGCACTGACTGGTCATGTGACCCTACTGTGTCTCAGTTTCCTCATCTCTAAAATGGGTACAATAGGAGCCCCAACCTCATAAGGTGGTTATAAAGTTTGAACGAGTTCAAATCCTGGCTCCTCCACTCACTGGCACAATGACCTGGAGTAATTTACGTAAAATCGTGCTTTGGCTTCCCTTTTGGCAAAATGGGGATCTCACCGTGTCTCCCGCTTAGGTTTGTTGTGCGGAGTACACGAGTGGTAAACGCTCAGGCTGGCCGGAGGGGCCTTTCAGTCCTGGTTGCTGTCATTCTTTTTGTGCTGCCCGGGCACGGTGACACTGCTCACGGTGGGGTGTGAGGGGCTGGGGCGCATGGACACAAAATCCTGGTCTCCTCAGACAACTACCTGTCAACGGACGTGGGATCCTGCACCCTGGTCTGTCCCCTGAACAACCAAGAGGTGACAGCTGAGGACGGAACACAGCGGTGTGAGAAGTGCAGCAAGCCCTGTGCCCGAGGTACCCACCGCCTCCCCAACCATGCTGTGGTTCCTGGCCCTCTGCACACCCTGTCTGGCCTCGCCCACTGTCCCCGCTTCCTCAGACCCTCCTGGGACTCAGTCCTTGTCTCCCACTGTCTCTGCCCTGCCCCCCCCCAGATCAGTCCCACAAGCTCCCCCATATCTTGGCAGTGTGGGGAGAGGGCATGTGGCCCTAAGAGGGGACTGTGGACGGGACCCAAGAGTCTGAGTTCCTGGTGCTCCATGTGGGGCTGATCAGTCCCGTTGCCGGGCTGACGTGGCCCATTCACCTGCCCACTCCCACAGTGTGCTATGGGCTGGGCATGGAACACCTGCGGGAGGCGAGGGCAGTCACCAGTGCCAATATCCAGGAGTTTGCCGGCTGCAAGAAGATCTTTGGGAGCCTGGCGTTTCTGCCAGAGAGCTTTAAGGGGTAAGGATACTCCGATTAAGGGCGGGCACAATGGTCGGAGACAGTATCGGGCAGTCACCGATTCCTGAAGACCCAGGAGTGGCAGCATCTGGTGGGGGAGGGGGGAGGCAGGAGCCAGAAGTGGGAGGCCTGGAATTCAGAGAGAGCGGGGACTCCTGGGAGGGGTGTTATTTCCATAAATGACACGTTATCCATGAACGTGCACTTGTGTGGCGGTCAAGCCATCCAGGTCAAGTTACATTCTCCTTGAGTTCATGGCAGCTTTATCTCCTGAGAGTCCCAACCTGGGAATAACACGTATGTGCATCAGTAGGTGAACAAATAGATGATCGTCTGTCCATACAATGAAATTCTCAGCAACAAAAAGAAACACACTGATCACATACATGTTCTCAAGAACATTATCTTAAGGGAAATTAGCCAGACAAGAAAGTCCACACTGTGATTCCCCTTATGTGAGTTCCAGACCGGCCAAACCACCCTGGTGATAGCAGTCAGAACAGCGTTGTCCTGGGGGGCGGGGGGGATGGACGGGGACTGGAAAGTGACAGGAAGGAAATTTCTGGGATGATGGGAATGTTCTGTGTCTTGGTGGAGTCTTGAATGAATGCATTTGTCAAAACTCATCAAATTGCCTAGTAAAAATCTGTGCATTTTATTATATGTGAATTATATTTCAATAAAAAAGAGAAGATTCCTTTCAACACTTCTTCCACCGTTACTGCCCTTTCCAGAGGAGACACTGTTAACGGGGTGTGTGTCTTCTAGACCATTATCTGCACATAGACACACGGAGAAACATAGTTTCAGGTTTTTTTTTTTTTTTTTTTTTTTTTTTTAAATATATTTTATTGATTTTCTACAGAGAGGAAGGGAGAGAGATAGAGAGTTAGAAACATCGATGAGAGAGGAACATCGATCAGCTGCCTCCTGCACACCTCCCACTGGGGATGTGCCCGCAACCCAGGTACATGCCCTTGACCGGAATCGAACCTGGGACCCTTCAGTCCGCAAGCCAACGCCCTATCCACTGAGCCAAACCGGCTTCGGCAAGTTTCAGGTTTTTTAAATTTATCGATTTTTAGACAGAGAGAGAGAGGAAGGGGGAGAGCCAAAGTCAGTATGTTGTTCCGTACATTCATTGGTTGATTCTTGCATGGGGCCTGACGGGATCAAACCCGCAACCCTGGTGTATGGGAACGACGCTAACCCACTGAGCTACCTGGCCAGGGCCAGAAACATCGTTTTGGTAGTTCTGCTGGGGAGGGAGGGCTGGTTTAGGTCAGTGGTCGGCAAACTGCGGCTCGCGAGCCACATGCGGCTCTTTGGCCCCTTGAGTGTGGCTTTTCCACAAAATACCACGTGCGGGCGCGCACGTACAGTGCGATTGAAACTTCGTGGCCCATGCACAGAAGTCGGTATTTTGTGGAAGAGCCACACTCAAGGGGCCAAAGAGCCTGCATGTGGCTCGCGAGCCGGTTTGCCGACCACTGGTTTAGGTAAACGGAGCTGGAGCATACCTTGGGTATTGTCTGCTCCTTCCTTTAGGGAGCTGGTCGTGACGGTTCTGCCTCATTCTTTCGACAGCTATGGAGCAGGTGGCAGCAGCAAAGAGTAGCAGCTAAGGGCCCAGGCCTGGGAGCCAGGCCGCCTGGGTTTGAAACCTGGCTCTACCATTTACTGTGCATGTGACCTCACTGGGCCTTCGCTTCCTCATCTTTAAAATGGGGGCACAAGTAGTTCCAACCTCATGAAGCGGTTATAAAGTGTGAACGAGTTAATATGCATGAGCTCTTAGAACAGTGCCTGGCACACACTGAGTGCGCCTGGGTGTTAGCTTTTTGTCTGTCGTCTGGAGAGATCGGGATTATATTTACCAGCTCCCCGACTTACCGATGGGTGCTTAGGGTGTTTCCAATTTATTTTAAAATATATTTTATTGATTTTTTTACAGAGAGGAAGGGAGAGGGATAGAGAGTTAGAAACATCGATGAGAGAGAAGCATCGATCAGCTGCCTCCTGCACACCCCCTATTGGGGATGTGCCTGCAACCAAGGTACATGCCCTTGACCGGAATCGAGCCTGGGACCCTTCAGTCCCCAGGCCGACGCTCTAGCCACTGAGCCAGACCAGCTAGGGCTGTTTCCAGTTTTTGCTCTGACAAACAGTTCTGCCTTGTACGTGCCTCAGGGGCCAGTGTTCCTCCAGGCCACATTCCTAGAAGTAGAATTTCTAGATCAAAGGATATAAATACTGTTTTGATGGGTCCTGCCAAACTAGGGCCTGGGCTTTGTAGCTCAAGATGGGAACAGCCGGGCTTGAGCAAAGGGTTTAAGTGCGGTTATTAATAGAGGGGAGGGCGGAGAGGAGCGGGGAGAGGGCCGGCCCTGGGGTTGTGCTCGCTCCCTCCGGGCCCTGCCCACTCCTCTCATCTTTCTTCTAGGAACTCCACCTCCAACACTGCCCCCCTGGAGCCTGAGCAGCTCAGAGTGTTTGAGACCTTGGAGGAGATCACAGGTGAGCTCTGCCCCTGCGTCCTGCTCGGAAGGGGCTGGGGGCGCCATCCTGTCCCCGCACCCTAGCCTCCCCCTGTGCCTGCAGGTTACCTGTACATCTCGGCGTGGCCAGACAGCATGCCTGACCTCAGTGTCTTCCAGAACCTGCAAGTGATCCGGGGACGCGTTCTATATGAGTGAGCACCTGGAGGAGGGGGCCGGAGGGGGGCTGGGAGACGCGTGGGCATGTGGGGCGTCCTGCTCCCCAGGGGCTCCGGTGGCAGCCTCTCTATGGGGACAGCAGGTGAGGGCAGCCCTTGCTGACGGGGGAGGGGTCAGTGATGGCTGCCCACCCCGCAGCTGACACTCCTCTCCCACAGCGGCGCCTACTCGCTGACCCTGCAAGGACTGGGCATCCGATGGCTGGGGCTGCGCTCGCTGCGGGAACTGGGCAGTGGGCTGGCCCTCATCCACCGCAACGCCCACCTCTGCTTTGTCCACACGGTGCCCTGGGACCAGCTCTTCCGGAACCCTCACCAGGCCCTGCTCCACAGTGCCAACCGGCCAGAGGATGAGTGTGGTAAGACAGGGAGCCCAGCGCTGCCCGCTCCCCGTCTGCCAGCACGCAGTGCCCGGGGCCCTCCCAGCAGCAACCTGGGACTCGTGCAGACTGCCCGCCCCCGGGGCGCCACCCTTGACACAGCTCTGGCCGGCTTGACCCCTTGGCATGGCTTCTAGCTGAGTCCTGCCTCACTGCCTCGGCATCCCCCTGCCCCCTCCCCCCTTTCCTCTCTCTTCCTGGGACCTCAGAACTCTTCTCTCTCCCTGCATTGCCCAGGCCCTATTCCCACCCAGATCCACCCGCAGCCTCTTCCCCTGCTTCACTTGGGCCTGAGCCTCCCTAAGAGTCCCCTCTGACTCCTTCCTCTCACTGCAGTGGGTGAGGGCCAGGCCTGCTACCCGCTGTGCGCCCACGGGCACTGCTGGGGTCCGGGGCCCACCCAGTGTGTCAACTGCAGCCAGTTCCTTCGGGGCCAGGAGTGCGTGGAGGAGTGCCGAGTACTGCAGGGGTATGCGGGGCGGAGCAGGGGGAGGGCGGAGGGGTGCACGGGGGCTCCTTCCAGACCCCCTCACCCGCCATCCCCTCTCACAGGCTCCCCAGGGAGTACGTGAAGGATAGGTACTGTCTGCCTTGCCACCCCGAGTGCCAGCCCCAGAATGGCTCAGCGACCTGCTTAGGATCGGTGAGGTGCTGGTGGGCTCAGAGCTGGGTGGAGGGAAGCAACGGTGGGTTGGGGCAGATTGCCAGGGACCCGGCCAAGTCTGGTAAGACATCTGTGGAGAGAGCCCTGAGCTCAGACCTGAACAGCGGGAGGGTGGAACAGCAGGAGGGTGGAACAGCAGGAGGGTGGAAGGAGACTCTATGCTGCGGACTGTGAGTTGTGTGATGGACCCTGAGACCCTCCAGACTGTGCAGAGATCCCAGGGAAGCCTGCGTTCTTTTTAAAATATTTTTATTGACTTCAGAGAGGAAGGGAAAGGGAGAGAGAGAAACATCAATGATGAGAGAGAATCATTCATCGGCCGCTTCCTGCACGTCCTGCCCTGGGGATCGAGCCCACAACCCGGGCATGTGCCCTGACTGGCAATCGAACTATGACCTCCAGGTTCACAGGGTCGGCGCTCAACCACTGAGCCACGCTGGCTGGGCGGAAGCCTGTGTTTTGGCTGTGACTGTGCCAAGGCGGTTGGATAGACTTGTGGGCTTAGGCATCAGACTGCCTGGATTCAAGTGCAGGGCCTCCTTCAACCTCATGTGTAAAGCGAGTGTCACATGGTGCCTGTTTCCTTAGGGGACAGGAAGAACTGACGTAACATAGGGTTTGCACCGGCCTGAGCACGGGAAAGGCTTTCTGCATGTTCATGACTATTACTACTTGCTGTTAGACCTTCGCAATGAGCTCCCTCCCTTGGCTTCCAGTTCTTCATCCGAAGCCCCCAGCTCAGGGATCAAGCTTTGAAGCGGGGGTGGGGAGGGAGGTGAGGAGGGAGGTGAGGGCGGGCGGGCCTGGATGGAGAGCAGGGGCAGTAGACACAGCAGGTGTAGGCTGTCCCAGGAGCAGCGTGAAAAGTGCTGCTGAGTGGCTGTCGGAGGCTCGAAGGGGGCGCAGGCGCCTCACCCTACACCCAGCCCCTCACAGACCTTCCTGCCTTCCCAGGAGGCCGACCAGTGTGTGGCCTGCGCCCACTACAAGGACTCTCCCTTCTGTGTGGCCCGGTGCCCCAGTGGCGTGAAGCCTGACCTCTCCTTCATGCCCATCTGGAAGTTCCCCGACGAGGAGGGCACGTGCCAGCCATGCCCCATCAACTGCACCCACTCGTGAGTCTGCGGGCCCTTTTCTGCTAAAGGCGGGCTTTGTCCCAGGAGCCTCTGCGGCATTACAAAAGGGGACGGCTCTGCGCTGCTAAAATCTGAGGCTTAATTTTCACCTCCTTTTTGTCTGATCCCAAAAGTAACAGGTTAACATTTTTTTTAATATATATTTTTATTGATTTTTTACAGAGAAGAAGGGAGAGGGATAGAGAGTTAGAAACATCGATGAGAGAGATCGACCAGCTGCCTCCTGCACGCCCCCCAGTGGGGATGTGCCCGCAACCAAGGTACAAGCTCTTGACGGGAATCGAACCTGGGACCCTTGAGTCCACAGGCCGACGCTCTATCCACTGAGCCAAACCGGTTCGGCTAACATTTTTTATTGAAACATAAAATATAAACTAGTGTTGCTAGCAGTTCTGTCCCCACTGTTTATCAGTTATAGTGTTTTGCCCTAGTTTTTATCTGTGCACATGCTTACATATATATTATTCTAACATGTTATACTCTCCAGTTGTTTTTATCTGTGCATTCTAACGTGTATTATTACAACATGTTACATATATGTATGTATAGTACTGTTCTCCAGTTGTTTTTATCTGTATTCTAACTTATTTTTATGAAAAAAATTATAAATATATTTTCATTGATTTCAGAGAGGAAGGGAGAGGGGAGAGAGAAGTAGAAACACCAATGATGAGAGAAAATCATTGATTGGCTGCCTCCTGCATCAACCCGAGCATGTGCCCTTGAGTAGAATCGAACCCAGGATCCTTCAGTCCCCAGGCCGAGGCTCTATCCACTGAGCCAAACCAGCTAGGCAGTGGTTCTCAACCTTCCTAATGCCGCGACCCTTTAATACAGTGCCTCATGTTGTGGTGACCCCCAATTTCATTGTTGCAAATTGAACATAATTAAAGCATAGTGATTAATCACAAAAACAATATGTAATTATATATGTGTTTTCCGATGGTCTTAGGCAACCCCTTGTGAAAGGGTCGTTCAACCCCCAAAGGGGTCGCGACCCACAGGTTGAGAACCGCTGAGCTAGGGCCTTTATTTTCCCCCACCAAAATGGTTTCGTAGACCATACATCATGCGTATTGTTTGCAAATAGCTTTTTTTCTTTAAAAAAAAAAAAATATATATATTTTTAAATATTTTTATTGATTTTTTACAGAGAGGAAGGGAGAGGGATAGTTAGAAACATCGATCAGCTGCCTCCTGCACACCCCCACTGGGGATGTGCCTGCAACCAAGGTACATGCCCTTGACTGGAATCGAACCTGGGACCCTTCAGTCCGCAGGTCGATGCTCTATCCACTGAGCCAAACCGGTTAGGGCTTTAAAATATATTTTATTGATTTTTTACAGAGAGGAAGGGAGAGGGATAGAGAGCTAGAAACATCGATGAGCGAGAAACATTGATCAGCTGCCTCCTGCACACCCCCTACTGGGCATGTGCCACAACCAAGGTACATGCCCTTGACCGGAATCGAACCTGGGACCCTTCAGTCCGCAGGCCGACGCTTCATCCCCTGAGCCAAACCAGCTAGGGCGCAAATGGCTTTTTTTTCACTTGACAGGATCTTGCAGTGTTTTTTCATGTCCTAACATGGTGATCTACCCTATTCTTTTTTTTTTTTTCCCCCAAAGTTGTCTTTAATTACACATGAAATACGTGGATGCATCCTTGTGACAAACATTTTCAGCAATTCAGAAGTATAAACACTGCAAAGCGCACCTGCCCTTTCGATCCCTGCCCCTGCTCCCCCCTCCCTGGGGAGAACCTCCGGATTCACTGGGGTGTGTGCCTCCTGCAGGCTTCCCTCCGCACATTCACATACACATGCTGGGCTGCGTCATAGAAGATTGCTGTTGTTATAGGTCAGAAATGCCCAGGAAACGGCAATTTCAACTCACATGTAACCAGTGTGGGTTTGTGTGTGTGCCCTTTTCATTGTGAAGGGGATCAGACTTGGGATACTGTTCTGCACTTTGCCCCCCACCCCCACCCCCACTTCGTGTGCCCTGGAAGGCCTTTCTTGTGAGTGCGCATGGATCCACCTCCTCCTTTTGTGAACTGCTCAAGCGATCGCGTGGATGTGGTATTATTTAACCATGTCCCCGTTTGAGGGATATTGATTAGGCTTCTTTATTTTTAAATTTTTATTTATTGATTGTTTTTTAGAGAGAGAGAGAAACATCGATGTTGTTGCTCCACCGAGTTACGCATGCACTGGTTGCTTCCTGCATGTGCCCCGATGGGAATAAAACCCACAACCTTGGTGTCTCGGGAGACACTCTGAACAACCGAGCTACCCGGCCAGGGCCTTTTATTTTCATTTTTTGGAAGTTTATTGCACGGGAGCTCCCTGTACAAGTGAACATCTTTAGGGCACACCCTGAGAGGGGGGCTGCTGCGTCACAGACGTTCCTGCACAGGTGCCGCCGACTGTCCTGCAGAAGTGGGGCCGGTTCGCTGCCCTGGCCTTCTTTCAGGGAGGGGATGGCTGGGCTTTGGGACTCGGTGCTCCTTTGGGGGCCCCCACAGGACACACCGCAGGGAGGGGCAGGAGGACGGGGGCAGGGGGCTCCCCGGCTGGACGGGACTCCCTTGTGGGGTGATAGGAAGATCACTGATGACCTTGAGCCCAGTTTCTGCCATTGTCCAACGGGGATCACCAGGCAGCCACACCTCCCTCCGGGGTTGCTGGGCGGCGGGAGGGAGCCCAGGAGGTGGTGCCCAGCTTTGTTCACAGGCCTCTCTCTCCTGCAGCTGCGTGGACCTGGATGAGAAGGGCTGCCCCGCCGAGCAGAGAGCCAGGTCAGCGTGGTCCCCAGGACATGCCCCTGGCTGCTCCCCCGTCCCCCACCGGCCCCTGGGTGGTCACTGCTGAACGAAGGAGGGGGCGGGGCACCTCCTGACATGACACAGGTCCCTTTCCTGCCCACTCTTCCACTGTGGGTCCTCCTTCCAATTCGTTTCAACAAGTGGCTGGAGGACCTGCTCAGGATGCTTGTGGCCTGGGGAACAGGAAAAGATGGCACAGGTTCCCAGTATCTCCCACCCTCGAGTAGCTAGATGTCTTGTAAGGGACCCTGGGACTCCAGGCAGATGGAGAAGAGGGTGCAGCTGCAGCCCTGAGGGAGAGGAGGGGGTGGAGGCAGGCTTCAAGAAGGAGGTGGCATTTGAGCCAGGTCTTGAAAGAGGGGCAGGTAGGTCACTTGCCTTAGGGGGAAAGCAGCTTAAGTGGCTTCCTGGGGAAGGGTCGGAAAAACCTAGGCTGTGCTTCCTGGAAGGTCCTGGCGTGCGTGGTGCTCTGTTAGTCAGCACAGAGGAGGGATCAGGGTGAGTCTGAGTCAGGCTCAGGCTGGATCTGGAGGGCATGGGGCCTCCCTCACCAGCAGGCCACAGGGTTGGACTGGGCTTCTGGGCAGTGGGGAGCTGGGCAAAGGGCTTTGGGGAGAAAAAGATTGGCGTATGTCCTAGGCAATCATTTGTCTAGGAAGCAAGCGTTCACTAGAGTCTGCAATGCGCCAGCCCCTGGCTAAGCAGGGGAGGGGCAAGGAGGACACTCAATGCCCAGGAGTGCCAGCGGTTCCAGGCCGAGTCTGAAGGGTGATCCCACAGAGAAGGGGTGGTCCGGGCAGAAGTAGCAGCATGTGCAGAGGTTGGGAGGCGTGGAAAACCATGACCTGTGGGTGAAAAGTTTGGCTAGAACATCAGAATCACTGGGTGCACATTCCTGGGCCCCACCCCATTCCCACAGCCAGACTCTGGGGGTGGGGCTCCAGACCTGTGCATTTTAACAAGCTCCTTGGTGGTTTTTGTCAGGAAGTTTGAGAATCCTGGGCTAAGCCAGGGGTAAGAGCATAGACAATGTGGGGATGTGCGTGGTGAGAGCTTTGAATACCCAGCAAGGAGTTTGGACTTGATCCTGGAGGCAGTAGGGAGCCAAGGGAGGTTTTAAAACAGGGAAGAGTGGGTAGAAGTCTGTGGGTCACCCTTCCAAAGTCCCTTTCCAAACACCAGTGACCTTCCTGCGCCTCCATGGGGCCCATTCAGCCCTGCTCCCCAAGACTGCTCCCCAACCCCTGACCTTGGCCCCTGTCTGCAGCCCTGTGACGTCCATCATTGCTGCTGTGGTGGGCATTCTGCTGGTCATGGTCGTGGGGGTAGTCCTCGGCATCCTAATCAGGAGAAGGCGGCAGAAGATCCGGAAGTACACGATGCGGAGGCTGCTGCAGGAAACGGAGGTGAGGGCCTCCCTACCTGCTTGGGGTCTGCGGCCCAGCCCTCCAGGCACTGACGCAGGCGCACCCTGTCCCCACAGCTGGTGGAGCCGCTGACGCCTAGCGGGGCGATGCCCAACCAGGCTCAGATGCGGATCCTCAAAGAGACGGAGCTGAGGAAGGTGAAGGTGCTCGGATCCGGAGCTTTTGGCACCGTCTACAAGGTCAGGGGTGGGGCCAAAGTTGGGGTGGGCGGTCCCAGAGGGTGCATTGGGGTGTGACCAAGGGTTCTGTGGGGGAAGGCGGCCCTGAGCTGGGGGCGGTGATGTTTGGTAGGGCAGTTATAGAGGCTGGAACGGGGGAAAGGGATGGGTGAGTGGGGCTAGATAATGAGGCTCTTGGTAAATTGTGAGGTTGGCCCAGGGGTGGGGAAACACAGGAATGACCTTCTTGGGCCGGCCGTTTCCTGCTCACGTTCCCCGCTCTCTGCCCAGGGCATCTGGATCCCCGATGGGGAGAACGTGAAGATCCCAGTGGCCATCAAAGTGTTGAGGGAAAACACATCTCCCAAAGCCAACAAAGAAATCTTGGATGTAAGTCCCTCCACCCTCCCCAGCCGGGAGCACAGGAGGGCCCCTGGTTGCAGGTCTGGCTCTGAGCTCCCTCTCCCCTGGGATTTAAGGAGACACCTGCGTTATCCCCAAACCTGGACTCTTCACCTCCCCATCCTGTGGGCTGTGGTTCTGGTTGGTGTCAGATGGGGTCGGGTCCAGTGGGGGTCCCCAGTCACACCTTGGCCCTCAGGAGGGGCGCGTGGTGGTTGGGGTTCGTGGTCTCCCACACCCCCTCAGTGTGCCCCCTTGCCCCCAGGAAGCATATGTGATGGCTGGTGTGGGCTCCCCTTATGTGTCGCGCCTCCTGGGCATCTGCTTGACCTCCACGGTGCAGCTGGTGACACAGCTCATGCCCTACGGCTGCCTCCTGGACCACGTCCGCGAACACCGCGGGCGCCTGGGCTCCCAGGACCTGCTGAACTGGTGTGTGCAGATTGCCAAGGTACGCACCCAGGGGTCTGGGCGCCATGGGTGCCCCTGAGAGCAAGCCTGCCCCCACGCAGGGTGGGGATGGGGAGGTTTCCTGGGGGAGAGTGACTAGAGCCTGATTAACAAGGATGCCTCCCATCCCAGGGAATGAGCTACCTGGAGGAAGTGCGGCTTGTGCACAGGGACCTGGCTGCCCGGAACGTACTGGTCAAGAGTCCCAACCACGTCAAGATCACAGACTTTGGGCTGGCTCGGCTGCTGGACATCGACGAGACGGAGTACCATGCAGATGGGGGCAAGGTGGAGTGGGGTCTGGGCCTGGGAGCACTCTGAGAATCCCCCCCACCCCCAACACACCTAGTTCAGGACTTCTCTTCCCTCTCAGGTGCCCATCAAGTGGATGGCGCTGGAGTCCATTCTCCGCCGACGGTTCACCCACCAGAGTGATGTGTGGAGCTACGGTGCGTGGGGGGCAGCACTGGGCGGGGTGGACGAGGAGCCATGGTCCTGTCCATGGTGGGATGTTGGTGAAAGGATGAGAATGAACGGAGACTCCTCAGCATCAATGTGGGTTGGAAGGGAGGACTGCAGTGCTTCAACCTGCTAGGGTCTGTGCACGTCCCAGGGGTTGGGGAAGGACTAGAGGGAGCTCCTGCCCTCTGCCAACCCATCCCTCCCCTCCTTCCCCCAGGTGCCAGGCTCCTGGACAGAGCCTCTGGGACGCAGACGCTAACGCTCCTCCTGTTGCCCGTCTCATCCTGTCTCTGCCCTAGGTGTGACTGTGTGGGAGCTGATGACTTTTGGGGCCAAACCTTACGATGGGATCCCAGCCCGGGAGATCCCTGACCTGCTGGAGAAGGGGGAGCGGCTGCCCCAGCCGCCCATCTGCACCATCGATGTCTACATGATCATGGTCAAATGTGCGTGGTGAGCTGTGCTGGCTGCTTGGAGGCGGGTGGGAGGTTCTGGGTGGAGGGTCTACAGGGAACATGGAAGGGGGCCAAGCCAGAATGCATGTGACCCAGAGGCCCCGCATGGTACCAGGAACCTCCACAGGGTCTCGCTTCCCTTTCACATACCAGTCCAGGGACGCTCCAGGGGACCAGCTAGAAAGCGACTTAGATGCAAAATCAAAAGGGCAAACTTACCGAGATTCTCAAAGCTTCTGGTACCTCGTCTCTACCACCTGAGAGCTTTGGACTGGAA